>NW_009258671.1:2371203-2388442 GCF_000687185.1 Egretta garzetta | reverse complement strand
TTTCCCTGTAATTGATTTTCTGGAGCTCAGACTGGTTCTGTTCATGTTCCTCAAAATTGCACAACTGGAAGCTGACTTCTATATCCATTATGGAGTGCAGCTTCTGTCACTGGTGGCAATCAGTGCCCAGGAAAAGCTGGTTTAGGGGAAAACTTTGTTCAGTATTGTTTATAAATGGATGGACTTTTATTTGCAATGGACTTTCTCACAACTGGTGGAAAGTAGAGGAAATATAAAGAAATATAGGAAGAGTAGTGAAATGATGCTTGTAATTACTGTTCTACTTACCTGGATACAAAACTCTGTTACAGAAGACAGAATAGACCCAGATTTTGGAAGAGGAGGAATGATAAGTGGTGTTATTTCCCTTTGTCTCTCTGAAAGCACTTATCAGACCCAGCCTAGGCTAGAAGAGCAATTTCAGGTGCATAACAGGGTTTCTGACACTGAACCTGACACTGAAAGGGAATCCAGGGCATAATGAAGGTATTGGAGATCATGACGTTGAGAAGGGGAGATAACCGTGATACAAATCGTCTCTCAATCATTAAGAAATGAAAACATGCCCACTAGATACCTTGGCTGAGACATCACTAGGTGGGGGGAAAGAGATTGGTGGCGAAAGCAAAACAAACAAGAAAAGACCTCTGCCTAGCAATTCTGGCCCTCCTGGAAACAGAAACTAATATGCCAGTGAATCATACCTCTGCTGAGGGGACCTCTGCTGACAGGCCAGTTGCAAACAGAGTGAAAAGCACACCAAGTTAAACAGGAAACCTGACCAGAACAAAGAATCCAAAAGCCAGCACCACTGCATTCAGGTCATTGACTAAACACAAGCACAAAAGGAATCACAAAAGGCAAAGGCGCAAGCAGTGGTAGTTTATGTACACCTCACACGGGTGAGCTACAGGACAGCAGTGGAGACAAAACCAAAGGCCAGTACAAAGCCGTGACAGACAGCCAATGTAAGTCAGCCTGAGCCACTACCAGGATGAGCCAGAAAAAGCCTCAGCCATCTGCTGACGTATCCGAAGAAAACCATGAGAGGTGAAATGCCCAAAACGCATTAAAAGAATGGAGGTAGCAGCTACAAGATAAAAAGATGATGTCACTCTTACAGTATTCCCGATAAATCTACCCACATTGCAAGTTAATTTGTTTAAAAGAAACCTATATCAATTAATCCTGTATCCCTCAGTATGCCTAGTTATAGAGGATGCCCCCCAGCAGGCAGTATCTAGTAGCCTAGGTTAAATACAAGCTTTTCCAGAGGCCATGGTAGACAATCCATTCCATCAACATGTACTGAATTTAAGTTCTGCAATAAATCAAGGCAATTAAAAATAGTTAACAGTTGCGTTTACATGAGAACAAGAATTTTGAGATAATTATTCTGAAACTTGGAAGTGAAACCAAGCAATTCATTTAATTAGCTTTAAACTTACTCCTGCTTTTTGGAGTCAGATTGGAAAGCATTTGAAGGATTTGAATTTCAGAAAGTGTTGTTCAAATACTTAAGCTTTAACACCAGTCTGAAAGTTCAATGTGTGTCACAAACCACTGTAATAATAATGATGATGATAATAAAACTTTGATAGCAGCCATCTGCCCATTCCAGACAGCTGAATCATTTCCAGTGCTTGCTGAGAGCCAGCACTGACATAGATTTTTATACACTATATCACAGACAGTATACGCAGGGTCTGCAGTCAAGACCTTTCTGTAATGACGTCAAAGAGGTTGTGCAGCCAGCTTTTAAAATTGCTGCAGGCTTGTCCTAATGACATTAGGATATAACAAATGAGGAAAGGAAGATATGTATATCAATGTTACAATAACAAGCAAGGACAGCACACTTAGCTCTGGAGGCAGCACTTAGGTTATCCTCCGTAGAGCTGCTCTCCGAAGTTTGCATCAGTGGAGGGGGTGGGGTGTGAATTCTATGATGAAGGGGCATAAGTCAGCTGGAGCACTTTTTAGTGTGAAGTCTGGAAAAAAGTAAAGAAAAAGGTATTGGAATTGTTAAGATAGAACTTAAACAAGAAACTGTAAAGAGAAGAGACTGTAAATAGCAAGATGTTTCAGTTGTCCACTTGCAGAGATAGTCAAGTATACTGTTAAGAACAGTCTATAAGACACAGCTAAGGAGTTTTCACAAAAGCAAACTAAAAATCTCAAAATAAAGTAATCGAACAAAATATTTAAAGAGCACTCGTAGACTGCTGGCAGAGATGCACAAGTCTCTTTCAGTCCTGGTGATAACCTACCTACAGCCACATCTACAGGTGACAACATCTGAGCTGGAGCTCTGCTGGTACATAAGAGAGGGACGCAGTAGCCAGCTCTTCCCCTAGCATCCCCTAGAAGCCTAAAAGCTGCATCTCTTCCCTGATGCACCTGGATCTGTCAGCCCTCTGGATAAGCTGGGAAGATCACATTCGGTAGTTATAAAAAGGGATGCAAGAAGGCCCATTTCTTAGCAGAGGGTAGAGAAACAGCAGAGTGTGGGTCCAGTTGCAGGTTTTATAGGAGTTAATTTAAACCAGGACAGTTTTTAGGAGGCTTTGATGGACCATTTTGTATTTTTAAAGTTCAAACTAATAAGTGGCTGCCAGACTTCTGACAATAAGCATACCTGTATGCTGTGATGGGTGAAAAAAACCCCATAGAAACATACTGGATCTTTACCAGTACTTGTGAAATAAGGTGTAGATTAAGTTCCTAGTGCAAGCAGGTGCTCCGTTCATCACATGAAATATAATTTGTGGGATGTTGCCATTTACACTCAGTAAATACTCATAGTCACATAAATGAGACTATTAATATTTGTATGAAATATGTTAATAAATCTATGTTATTTTCTTTACCTCTAAAATATCCTGCGATTTAGCTATTCACCCTAATAGCATAATGTGAACACCCAGAGTTTCTTTATGCCCTTACTTAATTTTTCCTGTATATTTTCACTCTGCTTAGCAGCACGTGCAGTACTCCACACGTACCTCTCAGAATAGGTATATACTTTAGCATAATTAAACTTATCTATAATTATCAAAATAAAAAAGGTAAAGTTTTATTTCCTGTACCTTTATTTTTATCTTATTTTCTGGAAACCATTAAAAAGACCCCCAATGGAAAACACCATTTCAGTGTTAAGTTTGGTAATGATGTTTTCCACCCTTACTTGTAACTATCTATAACTGTATCATAAAAACATGCTTTTAAAAATATTTTTACTTACTGTGGATTGTTAGCCTTGCAAGGAGGATTTTGGGGACATTTAAAGATCCTGGGTGTTTAGCTCTGAGGAACGAAGAACAGAGGCATCACCATGTTTGAAGGTATCAAGTGTCTCTGGGTACAATATTTCAGCGTATGATGCAGTAAGACAAAAGTTTCAGAGAGAGAGGAAACTGTGATCATTTCCATGAGATGAACTGGGGAGGCGGGGAAGCTTTGTCTTTTGGGGAAATCATAACAGTGCAGACTGGCAGGGTGCAGTGTGGGCTGGCAGCGACCTGGGGCTGCAGGGGATCCCTGGCCCAGCAGGGCAGAGAGGGGCACCCAGGCAGCTGGTGCTGAAACAGGGTCCTGGGCTGTGGGCAAGGCAGGGGGAGCCCCATGGGGGGTGCAGGGGCAGTTGGCCCCCCCCAGGGCCTTGACACAAATACTTAAATTCTCTTTCATAGCTTTGTTTTTATGGAAACCAGATTTGATACCAGTGACATTGCAGAGGGATTATTCTACCAAAGGGTACAACCCATGCTAAATAAAGCGTGCATCCTCACAGCACCGTGCAAGCATTAACAAATACCTAACCTGAGCCAGACTGCAGCACAGCATGGAAAACTTTATGAAACTCAGACAGACTGCTCACCTGCCATTTCTGTGGTTTGATCTGCATTCTTCCCTGCTGGTGTCTCTACAGCACTCTTGCATGCTGCCCCTGTAGACCTTTCAATTTTACTTCTTTATCATCCAAAGTAATGATGGTTAGAGTTGGCACTTTTCATCAAGTGTTGTGGCCACCTGTGATTTGCTGCATGATAAGAACTGTTAACCTGATGGAAAGGTAATGTAAAAAGACCTGCAAAAGTCAGAAAATAAATAAACAAACCCAAAAGCACAACTTTTGCAAGATCAAACTTCTTCAAGTATTTTATATATATATATATACTACATATTATCTATAAACTCATCTCATTTGAACACTTAGCCATGCTGGTGGCAGTGCTATGTGGTAGAAAGTAAGTAGCAAAATGTCTTCCCTGCCTTGTGTTTTTTCTCTGTTTTGCCTGGTTTTCGTCATATGATGTACTAAGACAAGCAGCTCAGGGAAGCCTTAAGCCCCCAGAGTGTGTAATTTTTTGTGAGGCAGTAAACTTAGATTGATTTCTGATATAAACTAGAGCAATAGCAATTTTTACAATAGGCAATGTTTCTCATGGAAAATCATTTTAAAAATCAGGTAAAGGTATAGAAGGAGACGAGCACAAACTAAAAAGACCAGGCTTCAGGGTGAAGATTTGAATTGGGTTTAGTTCTGGTGAAAGATTATGCCAACATGATAACTACTCCCACAGCTGCGTGGGGAAATGAAGAACAGCTGAGGATCGACAAACAGCGTGCGCTTGGTGCCACTGCTACATCAGGCCTGGGGACAGCACCACGGCTGAGCATAACACGGACCAGAAAGTCTCCTGTTAACAGTGTTTGTTCTGAACCTCTTCCAACCCTTTGCTGAACTTGATAAAGTGTCAGAAAGGATGAGAAAATGCTTCCATGATGATACTTCTACCAATTCCCTTAGAAAAAGACTCACTTAATATTGGTCTCCAAGGACAGAGATAACCCAGCAATTGCAGTGCAAAGGACTTAGCCAACTACTTGGCTGCTGGACTCAACACTTTACTGTCAAGTTTCCCAGATGTTCACACAGTGTGTCTGAAGCTTTTGCTATCCAGCTGCCAGAATTTTTTTTTCTCAGAGAAAAGAAGGAAAGGAACTGAAGGGATTAGGAATTCTGAACAGAGCAAACATCAGAGCAGGAATACAAATACAGCAAGTGAATGGCACCTTTGCTGACCTAAGAAGCATCAAAAAACCAGTATCACAGGTTTCAACTATTTGTTATAACCTAATGTATTGATGTTACGTTCTTACTCCCAGTTTGTTCACCTAAATTCATTACACAGAAGTCAAAGACAGTCTCATGGGATGTAATAGACTGGAAATAGAGGGTATATATTAATTTCAAAATTTCCAGGGTGGGTGAGGGACGATGGAGGGGAAATTTGATTTTTGGGATACCCCAAACTAAGACTAGTAAGGCTTATGTATTACTGAGAGGTCATTTTTTCCAAGTTAGAGAGAATGATTTGGACATTTGACTACTCAGACCTAAGAACACTCACTGTTCATATGGACACAGATTGTTCATATGGATCGGGGTGAAGTTAACATCTCTTGAATCCAAAGCCTACTAAAAAAGAAAGTGGAAAAGTGGCTACAAGATTTTCAACTTTATAGTGTGAACTGGCCTATTCAAGTGTTAATTCAGGGATACCTTGAGAAACATCTATAAATTTTTAGTAAATTTGAATCAAGATGTAATTTTTGTACCTGAAAGCCCTCTCTAATCAGTTTTCATAAATATTCATGCGATCAGTGTTCTTTTATTTTTCTGCCCATTTAAGATTCTGATTTCTCTGCTAGGATGCTACCTGCTGGGATAAATTCCATAAAAGAAGAAAAGAATTATAAAAACATGGATAATGTATAGGGATAGGATTGCTCAGGTGAATTTATTCAGCACTTGTCAATACGAGATAAACAAATATTTTTATGTTCACATTTTTATTACATCCAGAAAAGCATATTTTCATAAACAATACCTGATGAAAAGTGTAGCTTATTTCCCAATTTCAGAAACCCATTTATCATTTTCCACTATCCAGAAAAGTAACAAATATGAAAAATTAAATCCCTATTAGATGGAGTAATGACAGTTCTAAGACAATCATTTATTTAGGAACTTACATAGCTCTTTTTATATATCACAGCATTTTTCCACATAAAATGACAGTCAAACCTCTCTTTCTGTTTGCAAATAGCTGTCAATGAACAACTTTTCTTTCACTTCAGTATCAACAGCGTACAATGGGCACAACTTAGTTTGTATGCTGAACCTGTAATAGCAGGAACAATTCTAGTCTCATTATTTCTCCTTTTTTCATGTCCCACTTTCTTCTTACTCCCCTGACCAGCCATAAATTACTGCTGCTTTATTTTACTATTTCTCCTGAAAGTCATTATTTAAAAGCTACTAAATCAGATTTAAAAAAAAAATAAAATTCAGATGAAAGAATCTTCTGACATGCAAAACGCAGGACAGAATTCAACTCATGCAAACATAATGAAGCTTCTTAAAGCTTAATTGCACTAAAGTAACCTTGTTTTAGTGGGCTGAAGAATCCCGCAAAGGGAAAAGACAACAAAGGTCACCTAATATACTTTTTCAAAACTTGCTCCAGCCTGTAGAGACATATCATATTGTTCCATTAATTGGACACAAATTCTTGCACAGTAGAATGCGTGAGTTGTTCCTTTTACCAGGAGGCTTTTCTGTTCATTGCCATTTCACGGACCATTTCCAAAAGCAAGACAAAAAGCCTTTGTGTGCCTAAAGGCACAAGATTCATACCTTCCTTCTTTTATGATTTACCTTCAGACTTCTAAAATCCATTATCAACTGAGTCCATTCAGTAACACCATTTAGGCTTCAAATGTCCTCATGAAGTATAATTATCTAGCTTTACATATGAATAACCTCAAATGTAAGCCTGTGTTAATCCTATCTAATGTTAACAGTCTCAGTCTTAGTCATCTAGGCCCCTTCAATGCCCAAGAAAATATAATAAGTTTGTCCAGAAAAGAATTCATTCAAAAGTGAGATCAATGGCTGAGAAAGGATGAATGATCTTCTGGAGGGCCTCCTGGTTACAGTATGATTTTAGACATCTAGCTTAAACTAGACACCTTTAGCTCCTAGGCAGCTGAATCTAGATGAAATTAATTACATCCCCAGGATGGTTGGGACACAGAGGGAGTCATATTGCATCATTTAATTTTAGGCACCTAACCTGAGGTAGCCATAGTGTCAGTGGAACCTCCGACGAGCTTAGTTCTCAGAATTAACACTGGAGGCTTTACAGTCTATGTAGATGTCACTAAATTCAGACAGTATCTGACACAACTATGACAATATGGTGTCTCTTAATTAATCTCTCCATCACAAAATCCAGAACAGGTCATATGCTAACACCTTCCAGAGGAGGCTTCTCACCAAGATGTAGTGCTTTGCAATAGCGGCTCCCGAAAGGCTCAGCTGAACAGCTATCTGACTTCTGGGATGTACAGGGATATTCTCAGTTGCAATATTAAAAAGAAAATGAGTGACTTCCAAAAAAGGGTTCCATTTCCAGTTTCAAAATTTTGAACAAAGTTACAAAAAAGGGACATCAGCAGCAGCAGCACCATAAGCAGCTGTAGAATGACAGAGTAAAAACTATTTCCAGAAGGGGTCATCTTGAGAACTTCTGCCAATCTGCTAGAGGAGGGGGCAATTCAGCATGACAGACTGGAGAACTCAAGGTCTAGAAAACAGGACAATATTTCACAGGGGTAACTACATGAATGACTCTCATCTTGTGTTGAAAAAGTAATCAAGAGGGAAGAAACACTGACTGAGTTCCACAGAGAAGACACAGAAGCTGTCCTTGCTGCTCAAGCTGCATGTCAACAGGGCCCTACTCCTCTGAAAAAGACACACAATGTAACAAGATTTGCAATCAGAGCAAAAGCACAATTTCAATCTATCTTTCCAGGCTACTTAGGTCCAGCAGTAGTTGTCCAGTGCTGGGTACCACACTTCAAGAAAGAAGCAGGCCAAGTGAAGAGGCTCTGGACAGAACACCAAATATAAACATAAGCAAAGGAAACATAACATGTGAGAGAAGGCTGAAGAAAATGAGGTTTCTCCACCTAAAACAGAAAAAACCACCAAAGCAACAACTGAGAGAAGACACAACAAACACCTTCAGTTATAGAAAAAGCTGCAAAAAGGAAGAGGATTACTTTTTTTATGGCTCTGGTTGATAGTTTGAATGACAGTGAAAAAACAAAAAAAAAGGGAAAAATCTATTTGGGGACTTCCCATCTTTGGAGGTCTTTAAAGAACAAGTTAGACAATCTTGACGAGAGATAAGAAAAACAGGTAGATGAGACTATCTCAGTCCATCAGATCATTTAGATCCCTCTGCTTTTATGATTTTATGATATCTAATAGGAATATCTGAACTATGAGTAGCGGGGGGGGGGGGGGGGGGGGAAGGGGCAGCACAAGATTTTTCCCTACCCTCTCTGATACTACTCACTAAACAGGGCAGTGCGACAAAATGGTTTTCTTACATAGCCTCCTTTAGGCATTGGTTTGGAACTGGCAGCATTGGGCTGACTGCATGAAACTGCAGCTCTCAGGGCTCATTGGGTAGGGCTATTTTCCAGCATTACAGTACTGGAATATATCATGTACCATGAGAATAATTCATTTTATCTTATCAAAGTCAATCTGTAAGTCATCTTTATCTCTTCTCCAGCTATATATAAATAGTTGGTTCTGGAAGAGCTTCAGAAAAAACATTGAACATACTGCCCCATATTATGATAAAATACAGATGCATACCAGCTCCTTCTCAACACCTCTACTCTTGGGGAAAGGAGAAAGGACCAGAATGGATATACAGCATGCCCCAGCCAGCTCTGAATGATCACTGCATCAGGACCCCAGGGCATGTCATGAAGCCCTCCTGACCTTCAGTGAGGATATATGGCCAAGCTGGTGTAATACATCATACGGATGGCAGCTTTGGCATTTAGAGTGATGTTTCTGAACTCCTACTCTTCTTATCACTGCCACTGAGTCAGTGGCAAAAATGTGCATGCATTCTTTGAAACTTTCCAATGCAAAACTCACCTGAGGTACACATGGACTCAACTATTTTGGGGGGTTATTTTTACATTTTCTTTGCTTTACTATTTTTCATATCGTTTTGTTTACAAGTCAACACAAGTATTTATTAAAAATTAAACAAAGAGGAGAAAAAATATCCTATTGCTCACTATTATCAAGACAGTTGTAGCATACATGTTTTACTGTGGACAAAAAAAGTTTACACAGAAATTACTTCATTGTAGGAAATCTTATATCACATGCATCAAAATGAAAAAGGGTAAAAAGCTAGTTATAAATCTAATTTCATTTTTCCTATAAAGACAAAAAGGTTTCAAAGGGTTCTCTCTTGGTGAACTTTCTGACTTTAGTATTCCTTTCTTGCTTTCATATGGTCCAAATTCTATGGTCTTTAAAGAAGAAAAAACACTAATTTATAATTAGAAGCAAAAACATTAATAACTTGGGCTCATGTTTGCAAAGGCAATAGAGAGCTTCTAATGTTTTCTGAGGACTCGTAGGCATGTTACGGTGAGGCTACACAAAACAGACTTCCACTATGGCATTACTCAGATGAACAGATTAAGTATTAATTCTCAAAACACTTCATAGATGAAGTTTTTTGAAAAGAAAAACATGATTAAGAGATTTGTTATCTGTATACTATGTTTCCTGAAAGGCTACAGAGTGATTTTTTTTTCCCATCATAAGAAATCATTAATATGAATTATCTTTTTTTTAAAAGCACATAATTAGATTAGAAATAATTTTAAGTAGTTGCATTCTCTGTTTTTGATTAAGGTGCGCTAATGCAACAAAGATAAATTACCGCTTCCTGGGGCTGAATTGTCAAGAATGAAACTGAGGGGACTTTCCTTCTACAGACATAATATTAATTGTTGGTAGTTAATGGCAGAATTATAGGTTAGTTTTCTTTTTATATAAAACTTTATTGAATGAACTGAACCATATGCACTGTGTCATGATGAGAAGCATCAATAAATTCTTAGAGAAATTTTATTTCATTTATGCGCTGAAGTTTGTTTTAAGAGCTTGTGTTATTCAGCTTAGATACAGCTGCACAGCATTTGGTAGTTTTGCCTGGGTTTGTTAATCTTATGTCAGGGAAAAGAGACCATTTTTCATAAACGTTTTATGGTCTGTTTCTACTTTAAATATTCTATGTTAAAACTAATCTAGCAAGCTAAATTCAGAGGAAGAAGAAAGTTTATACTAGGAATGGAGGATAACACTTAGGAAGCTTCAGAAGTCAGTACAGGGCTGGTTACCATTGACAGGGGATTCTCAGAACGACCAAAATCTTCTTACTAGCCCAGACCCCAGAAGTATTGCAGTTTACCCTTCCTCCCTCCCCCAACTTCTAGTATGAGACTGAACCTAAAGGCTGAAGTAGGTCTGGCAAACAAACGTATACCAGCAAAGGAGCTGGTATCAGTCCCACCAAAGCAGTAATTTGTCTATATAGCTAATTGGATCCCAGAAGGCCTGTGTGTGTCCTTTTATTTTTTTTCATCAGTTGTTAGCTCAACAGCAATATAAAAAGTCTGTCCTCTTAGTCTCATGTTACATGCTTTTCACACTTCCCTGTCATCCAGATTATGACTGCCCTGACAACCTCATATTTCTTCTTCCAGATATCTTTCTCGATACCTTTCTCTTCCTGTTGATCCCATCCTCTGTAAAACCTACTGAAGGCATTAAATGATAAATTAAATAATAAGTGAATTAATGCAGTGTTTTCGTATCATTACTCTGCTGCTTATATGTTCTCTCTCTTTTTTTTTTTAAGTGAGGCAATCAGCAGCAAGTGAATACGACTTTTGGAGTATCACCAACATAATATAAAAAAATAAAAAAACAACCATGAATGCAGCCCTTCTGTATCTCAGGTTGCTGCTGTAGCAGTAGAGAGAAGAAAGAGCAACATTCATTCCTTCATTCACTTTTTCTGCATCAAGAGAAAATACTCCTGACATACCAACAAAGCATCACAAATGGTCCTATCATCTCACTGCATATACCAAATAGCTTTCCCCTATAGACAATACAGTCATCTGTCAGTGTGCACTCACTTCTGCTGTGATATATTGCTTGATGCTTTGGAAGTATTCCTTCCATCTAAGTAAAGACTCCACTGAGCTTGAACAAGGTTGTATCAATAAGTGTTAAAGGAACTTAATTTGGTCCGGCTTCACAGATTCTTGCAAATCTGAATTGGTTTACTCTGCAAATACAAATAAAGTAAAGTGATAGAGATTACTTTACATCTTATTTTTACCTGTGTCACAATTTTCAGACAGAGCAGGTTTGAAAGGGCTGTTGTTTGGCTTGACCTATCCGAAGTTTAGCTCATCTGGGCTGACTCCATTAGTTGGACGTGAGTAACTGTGCTGACTAATGAGGATTGAGCATATTATAATCCCTTTTAAACATCTCTGACTGACTGAGTCAGTTGATCAGACTGTTTCCCTGGAAAATGCATGATGCAGTAGTAACAGTTCAAATCAGGTGGCTTTTGGGCAAGCCCTTGAATTTACCAGAATTGAAGGCAGTTCTGATGTCAAATACAGCATATTCAGTATGTGCAATGTACAAATAGTTGAGAAACAGTAGAGTCTGTTGAAATGAATGTTCATGGTGACACTAAAAGTCAGTTTGAGCTATTTTGTGTAGAAACCTATAACACTCAGGAAATTCTTTCAAAAGAAGAGGTCAGCGAATTTGATTCTTGACATATCCCAAGGAAACACTGCAGTTATTGGTGGATGACACATTCAACTGTGACCATCATAGCACTCATTCCAGAACATCGTATGCAACTTCTGGACAATGTTTTTAGGTGCACTATGTCTGAATCTGCTGCAGATAATGTAGTTAAAACCAAAATAATCTGTTGATTTCCTGCAGGAACAGCAAAATAAAAGGTTTTCTTCATAAGCAGACAGATCAGTTTGCTGGGTTAAAAATTATTTCAACTCTATTCAGTTACTCTGTTGGCCAACCTCTTCCTCCCCACCCAGCCAAGGACTCATGCCAAGCTCTGGATAGATCGTTGGCAGCCGTTTTCATGACATGGTTGGCTTGAAAAAGCATGGGAGAAATTCCAGCACTGAGAATTCAGCTGCAGGTGGAAGAGCACAATCTGGCATATGCAGTGGCAGTCATCTCCATACATCGGCATTTATAATCTATTTTTCTGGCTCACAAGAAGTTGTGTGATCATAAGCACTTAGTGTAACACTCAATTACTGCATACAAGCAACTCTATCACTGCACGCACAGCAAAATTACTGAAGCTGTTGGCTTGCCTTTGAAGTAAATCCTTAAATCAATTTGTATTTTGTTCAGTTGATGTCAGCATTCCTCAACTGAAAGAAAAAAGTGCTTCAATTCCATCTCTTAATGAATGGCTGAGAATGGATCCAAAACCATGAAAAGATGCATAGCTAGTGACCAGAAACAGCCTGTTCATTGTAATGGATGACCATGGAGTTGGACAGCAGTTGCATGGCATTTTTGAATGCCTCCGTGTGCTGGCAAATCCCTCCCTGAGGATCTCCCTTGCTAACAGACAGTAAGGTATTTTAATGATTGCTGACTTTTATGAAACAAAGTTGTTGTAGTAGTGCTTAGAGCAATAGAGGGGAAGGCTCATTTCCCTCAACCTGCTTCCACTCTCACCAATGCAACCCAGTATGTGTTTGATCTTCTTTCTTGTAAGAGTACACTGCTGATTCACATCTGGTTTGTTGTCCACTAGGACCCACAGGTCTTTTTTTTTGCAAAGCTGCATTCCAGACACTTGGCCTCCAACCTGTACATTGCAAGGAGTTTTTCCATCTAGATGAAGGACTTATATTTGCCATTGTTGAAATTATCTTCAGATGCATCATTGCCACTTATTTTGTTGCCACAGCAGAAGAAAACAGCATTGATTCACCTAGTTGGATATTCTTCCTTCTCAACTCAGTGCACCTGATTTCTCAAATTCACCTAAATCTTTTTGAGTCACTTAGCAAGTTTAGGCCCAGCTGAACCTACAATCAGCACACTGTTGAAAGATGCTATGATGCTTCTAATTGTGGCAAGCACTCCCTGAATTTCTTGGTACAAAAGTA
Organism: Egretta garzetta; assembly: GCF_000687185.1. NCBI lineage: Eukaryota > Metazoa > Chordata > Aves > Pelecaniformes > Ardeidae > Egretta > Egretta garzetta. The sequence continues at coordinate 2,375,290 of NW_009258671.1, read as the reverse complement.
CAAATTACAATTTGGAGATTTTGGAATTTGGGAAGTTCTTCAAAAACTGATAATCAGCTGGCGTCACTGATGTCAAGTATCACCCACTAAGCAAGGTGCAGCAGTACTGGAAAGATTGTTCCTTCAGCAAATAGTGGATACAGGAATGGTTCAGATGCTTTGCTCACACAGCACTTGTGATCCCCACAAATTCCCATACTACCATGGAGCTTATTAAATCTTGCTGTCAATGTAGAGAGTTCTCGATATGTGACCAGTCAAAAAACTCCCTGCTCAGCAAGAGTCTCAAGGTCTTCACCATTCTTCAGATATAGCAATGAGATATTGCTGGTCTTTACAGTGGTCATATACAGGTCCCTGACAGTCTCACAGTTGCCCAGAAAATGTTTCAGGGGCTTGGTAACATTGAAAACCTTGGAAAGATTGCTGATGAATGCCTTGGACTTTGGTTCCCAAGAGCATGCACGAATTCCTACTGACAGGCTTTTGCACTAAATGACTGAAATAATGAAAAGCAACTTTTCATAGCAGGTACTGTCAAAACTTTCCTTTCATAACTAGTTACAATGTCAATAGCCTAACTAGTGCAGGGTCCAAGACTATGTAATCAACTTGATGCCATAGGAGGGTAGTGATGGAATGAATCTTCACTGACAACAGTCATCCCGGAGTATCATCTTCTGATGGCACCTATGTAAAAACACTCACCAGTTCAAACAGTCTCCAAGCCCTTGCTGTGGGTATTCTAAATGCTCTAAAGATCTTCCACTTCATTGCCAAGGGAAATAGTTGTTGATTTGATACCTGCATATAAGAATTATTGCCATGGCCCTTTTGCTTCTTGGCATTTGATTGGCAATCTAGCTGACAGACTTGTCTTATGGGTTTTTTTTGTTTTCTTCAGATACAGAAGTCGGCATTTTTAAATCGATATAAGGAATGATGATGATACTCTTGTCTTGTGTCTTATCACAACACTATGATGTTCATAAACTTGTAAAGTTTGGGTACGTTGGTAGATGAAGATCATGCTTCCTGTTTTGAAAGGCAGCATTCTTATTTCTTCAGCATAAGTCTTCCTAGTACATATTCAGGCTGACTCAGTGGTTAGGCGCTTTTGTCTGCAATCATAAACATCAGAGATTGATTTAGCAAAGAGATGACACTGAAATGCTTTGTCTTGATTTTAGCTTTGAAATACATAAGTTAAAATGCTTAGTACCAAAGCACAGATCAGCAATAAGGGCAATTATGTTTCTTAATTTTCATTTGTGAAATTGAAATCTCTGGACAATGAAGAATGGTGTAGGCAATAAAGGAGCCTTCAGCAAGATTACTATTTTGGTTTTAAGCATAGCAGACCCACAGTGACAGTATAATGGCAAATGACTTGGATATATAACTATTTGGATTGCCTGTCTTGTTTGCTCCAAGGTAACATGAGTGTCCTCATGATTAAGATTCACATAGTACTGGCTGACTTAAGTCACACTCCTCAGTATGTTCCCACCAATGGCATATCAAGTTCTAGATGAACATTCGGATCCCCTGTTAAGGCTTTTTCCCAGAAACCTTACCAGCTGTATTCAAGGCAATGGCCTCCTATTTCCAGAGCTCATCTACCACCTCCCACAATCTGGAAATCCGGTATTGAGTGTGTGCAGCTGGCAGCACATGACCCTAACTGTCTTATCACCAGCAATGTGACCTACAGCACAGAGACAGGGCCCTCCAGTAACTCCACAACTGCTGCTGCCATGCAAAGAAAATGGAAGGACCTGGGTCTCATCTGCTCTCTCCACAGTGAGGTACAGCATCCTGGGGTCACAGGGCTACCTTCCCAGCAAGCCCACCCAATGCACAGGCCGGGGTGCCCTCTTGTGCACACTGAAGGCTCCCCAAGCCTTTGGCTTCTCTTTATTGAGGCTTCAAGTTAGCCGGGCTTCTCACAGGCACAGCAGTACTCCTGTTTCATGCCTATCTCACTGGAGTGAAAACCGACAAAAATAAGTAATTGTTCTGCAAAGCAGAAAAAAATATTTTCAGAAGAGCAAAGTACTACTTTGGGTCAAACCTTAATGGCCCTGGGTTTGTGGCAACTCACCACCAAAGCCCAGAAACCCAGCTGATGTAGGAGTTGGTGACACAGTAAGGGACGCACAGCCTAGAAACCAAAGCTGCTTGGTAGACAAAGGTCTAAACTCAGAAATCAGCCTTCCTCATGAAGGTTTGTCAAAATGTGAGACTACAGTGAAGAAAGAAGAAGGTTGTTTTCCACGATCTCTAACAGTAAGATTGTTGGGACAGAAATATCTCTGGGGCTCTGTCCTTGATTAGTCTCTAAATGCTAACATAATAGTAACAGCAGAAGTTTTTAGTGTAGAAAAATAAATACTTGGGTTTATATCTAAACAAATAGAAATACCTAAAAGTTTTTGTTTCTTTTTTAGAATTTTAGAGGAGTAGGAAGGACTGCTGTCATGTCATTTTGGAAACAGCAAGAAGGCAAGGCTGGATCTTACCTGGACTGCCAGCAAGTGACCCTAATGCTTACTGTGTTTAATGTTTAACTTAAAAACTTAATAACTTAAAAAAGGATATAAGTGTTTGAAAACTAATGCTATCTATATACTGAAGTAGAATTGAGTTAACAATGAACAGTCTTCAAGTCTTACTAGCATCTCAGTCCTTAAAATCTCTTTCAAGTGAAAAGAACTTTAATTGCACTATGAAACAAAATGCACAGGAATTTGCTGCCACAGTAAGAAGGGTCACTTTTACCTTTAAATGAAAGTGCCGAGATCTAGAACCAATCCACAAAGAAATGATGTTATCTCTGATATGAAGAGAAATCCAAGAGAAGACCCTTGGTATCATTTAGAACCATAATTAAAATAGCAAAATAAATGGGGCATGAGAGATATCACAGTAATTTTCGTTGATATGCTCCCTGCTCTGACACAAAATTGCAATAGCAGACTAAAGTATAAATCACAAGAACTAATACCTGACTGCTAAGAGCTACCAATTTTACAGCAGCTAAAATTTTATTTCACCTTTTTGCCATGGACTATTACCTTACCTCTTTCATTACAATCTCTTATCCTTCTCTGCATTAGTGATAATCATCTCCCCTCCCATGAAAATGGACCCTGTCTTCCTAGGATAATGAAACAGGGGCCAAGGGATAGGTAGCAGCTGGAGGACAAAGCAAAACCCCATCTTTTTTGCCCCAGGTTGCATTATATATTTCTCGATTCATTGTGAATTATACTGTTCAAACATCTCATCAATATATAAGAAATAAAACCAAGAACATAGTTACAACAGGCCAAAACCAGAACTCCAAATACAAATTCCTCCAGATTATTCAGACTCCAGTCCCGGAATCATAAACCACATTCATGGGTTTGGCCCTGGCCCCTATACAAACAATGCAGAGGCCCCTCTTCCAGAGAGGTTCAGTTATTGCCAAAATCTTTAAGGAACAGTTTGTCACTTTCCTGAGACTGAGATGAGTGATGAAACTTTCACAATGGAGCAGCTGACCCACATTGCTCAAGATGAGGACTGTCCCAGAAGAAGAACATAAGGGATGGCATTCCCATTCTGATGAGAAATCTCACCAAGAATTTTTCCAAGTACTTTGACTCATATAAATCAGAACCTGAGCCCTGGCCCTGACTTGGCCATGAAACCCAAATTCTGACCTATGTCTAATGCAGATCTCAATGCTGCCCCCTGAATCTACATTTTCACAAAACATTCGTCATTTCTGCTTAAGACTGTGGGAACATAAGCTGTGTTATTTCTTTCTCTTGTACATAAGTTAAAAAATAAAGAGGGTGGGAAGAAGAGTGAGAAATGTGTTCTGGCTATAAATAGAGTTCCTTAATTGCTTAACCTGTTTCAATTAATCCATTGCACCATTATAGTTGTCAGTTCTTCACTACGAAGAATCCTTCTTAAGTGCTACTCCAGATCTGTGATTTAAACAACGCAGCATTAAGAATTTCGATGTGCAGCAAAACACAACCAATTATAATCACAACTGGCAAATTCTAATTTGACATTAGACATAATTAAC
>NW_009258671.1:2337639-2371191 GCF_000687185.1 Egretta garzetta | reverse complement strand
TATTATGTGCAGTCACAAAGTTCCTGTTGTCTCAATGATTAAATACCTGACACAAAGGCTGAAAGTCTAGCACTCAGACAACAGAGGCCTAGGATTTTTGGGGTAGCCCACGTGTCTGTGGCACTAAATTCTTGCTAGGGAAGACTCTTCTTCTATCATCTCCTACAGCTGCAGAGCATGAGAGATTCAGAAGAGGGAGCCGAATCCTAGGGGCAGACTGAAGAGAGCCTATGGCACAAAACAGATCTTTCATTCTGGCCTCCAAAGTTCCTAATATGGGAGAGAAAGGTTAATTCAAGTACACTCTTGAATTGTTGACAGCCTTTTGGCTTAACATCAGGAACTGATTTTTCTTTTTAATTTTGAAAATTCTTCTCCAATTTTAAGCCCGTCTTCTATCTTGTTTTGCTTCTGACAGAATGGTTTAATCTCCTGTCTCTCTGCCTGAGGATATGGTCACTCAAAGGTAGCTCATTATAGCAGCTTACCGAACGGCAGCTTCTCAGCCTAGCTTGGCAAATGATGAAATTGATTTTGTGGGGCAGTCTCTCCTGTATCCAGGTCTTCTCCTTGTTGTATTCTTAGCTGTCCTTGCTATATCAACAGTGGGTCAGAGGTCCCATCTTAGCTGAAAAATGTAACATGAAATAGGAACTGTTAAATCAGCTTGCTAAGCTTTGAAACCGTAGGTAATCCTAATCAAAGCTAATGGCTATTTTTGTAGTTTGTGGGATATCCTGGGCAAAAGCAGAACAAGATGATCAATTACATTAGGCCAGGCAACGAAGAGTGAAGGAGAAGGGATATAAGTGGCAGCACTGAAATCTGATATGCCAAATTTTGCAGTTGTGATTGCTTCAAAGAGTTGAATGTGACAGAGAAAATCAGTCCCATGTGGGAAGTCTGGTAACAGTGCAAAGACACAGAGGAAGATTTCTGAATTTCGTAAAATACATTGTAGTTCTTGGCATGCTCCACTTTTGTATAGAATTAATAATAGTATTTCTTCACACTTGCATTCTGTGGCTTCAAAAACATTATCAGAAATCTTCAGAATGAAATCCTGGCCCCAGTGAGGTTAATTAAAGTTTAGCCACTCAGTTTGAGACAGCCAGACCTCATATTTATAATCTTCTCATTTTCTGTTATTGTGCATTCTTTTTTAAACTTTCCTTTTTCCGTTTAGAAAGCTCTCTTAGGATAACAAAGCAAATATCCAGTGGATATAGAAACCTGACAAGGAATGAGCCTCTTTTTCTAAAAGCAATCCAGACCACTAAATTTTTCATTAATTAGTATTTCTCAGAAAGTTACTGATTAGCCTCCCAGCTGTTTCCAGCACTTCAGTCTGAAACAGCCCAATAACTACAAAATCAACTTTTCACATTTTTTAAAAGCTAATGGCTTACAGCTTCTAGCTTTTATGTAGGTGAAGCTGACCAGAAATAAACTGAACAAAAAATGAGTAAGGAAAGCAAAGACAAGTTGCACAAGGAACCACTTCAGAAACCAGAGATGAGAAAAAAATAAGATAAAAATTTAAAATGTTGTAAAACTGTGCCCATCAGTTCTTGATGAAGGCCTGTTTTTTTACTGGCAGTCCTAATCCTTCTAAGGTTAAAATACTGTCAGATAGTACCATACATATATGTGCTTATGACATCTTCAGTGTTACTACTGCAGATAAAAGATAATAATATATATTCCAAAAAGCATTTTCAACCCAAGATAATTCACTGATAAGTAAACATGCATTTCTGTAAGAACAAATGTAGTAAACCAAAACACAGACGGAACCTTTAAAAAGAGCAGGTGACAGCATATCACTCCTATAAAATGAAATCTCTACATTAATTTTGCTCACAATATTATTATTTTACATCAGGTATGAGGAAAAAATGCATCACAAACCTGTTCATTTTCTGGTCCAAATGTAAGGCCCATTTCCATGACCTTGCCTTCGTTTATAAATACATAGCAACATGCATATTTAAAATAACAAATTAACAGAACACTTCACCGCACACACTTACATCCCTGGGGAGAAGATGAGAGAACAAACAACATGTGACAGATGTTAATCACATAGCTTAATGCACTATTGGAAGTGGGTCAGCAATAGCAAAGAAGAGCACCCCATTGGAACCATAACAGGATGGGATAGAATCAGAATAAATTATAAAGACTGATAATAGAATTTCAATATGAATAATGAATTTGTTTTGTTTCTCTTATATGAGAAACTTAGTTTTGAACATGAATATTCCATGAAAAGCAGCCTCTCTTATCTAGCCAGCTAACATCAGAATCAATATTTAGCATTGGAGATAGCAATTAACTAGACATACTGTATATGGAGATGTAGTTAAGATCAATCAGGCAGGGAAAGTGTATAAAAGCTTAATTGATCTTCTTAATTGCATTTTTCATACAAATGCCCTTTGTATGGTCATTCTCATAGAAACATAGAAAAAACCCAGGCAGTATCTTTTCACAGAATAAGGAAGACTGTAACAAAGATATATCTAACTTTTTTATATGATGATTTATATTTAATTTGCTTCTCAACTCTGTTCAGTATCTCTACCAACAACAATATTATGAAATTAAATGAAGTCACAAGAACTCAGAACTCACCCTAATGACTTCTTTTTTCAATTATGAAAGATGAAGATTCCAGAAACAGGGATTCATTCTTACTCACTACAAAAGACCTCATAAGCAACACTGAAACCCTTAGCAAAGGTATAAACAATGGATGATAGGGAGGATTAGGAGGATGATGTTTTTACATCAACTAATTTTGGTCAAAGTAGAATCCTAGGCAGCACATTTTATGCATACCAAACTCATCTCTACCATTGCAGCTATACCCTTTGAGATAACTATGACTCTTGTTCTTTTAATTCACTAGAATTTTAGTTTCAGTTAGCAGTCTTGATTCAGGAACAGTTTTTGTGTTTCTTTTTTGCAGTGAAGATAGAGTTCAAGTTTCTTATAAAATTGTGGATAATACATTTTCTTTCTTTTTATCCATTTTTATTGCCTCTTAAATATAAGTTAACTGAGTAAGAACTGCTTCTGTGTATTAAACTAATGCCTATAATAACAATGGCAATAATAAATCCTTTGGAAGAGCCCTTCCTTTTGTAATCTGTCCTAAAGAGAAAGTATCATGCAATTTCAATGACATTTTAACCTATATTTCTGTAGAAATGGAAAAAAAAATGTAATATTGACAGAAGCACTGGCCTTCTAAACTAATTTTGGTTTGGCTGCAATTTCCCAGTGTCTACAGCACTAACATTACAAGATAGATGTAAGTAAATTCATGCAAAATTTGACCAAAACAAATCACAACAGTTCCAAACTTCTTTAGACAAATAGAAAAAAAGTGAAAACCAAGTCTAGTTGCAGGATGACAGTAGAAAATAGCAATCTAAACATCCCAATTCAATAACAAAATATAAAAATACAAGTGCATAACTTGGGAAATGAGGACTGCATTTTAGAAATCATTTATTTGGATAATCAATCATCTGGAGACTTTAAAAAGAAAAAAAATCTTCTATCATATAGCATCCCTTTAATTTGTACGTATCAAACCTCTGTGATTGAAGCACAAGATGAAGAATGCAGGTAATAGTATAGCTTACTCTATTGCTGATTCCTGTTTCAGTGAAAAGTATGACTATCTGCAATCACATGCCTAAATCTTTTTCAAGCAGTAATTTCTGCAGCGATGGGCCACATGCTGTTGTTTTTCTCTATATACTTAAAGTACCGTGATTTAGGAATAATCTGACACTCATATTGTAAATATCAGTAACATAAAATTGAGAGGATCAATGCATCATAGAGCCATTTAAGGCCAAGACACTCATGGAGGTCTTCTGGTCCAACATTCTGCTCAAAACACAGTTGGTACCACTGTTAAAACAGGTTCCTGAAGGCCTCGCCTACCCACAGCCTCTCTGGGAAACCTGGCTCAAAGCTCAGCCACCCTCATTGCAATTTCCTTCTTTTTTCTTTTCTTTTAAGTCAGAATTTCCCTTGCTGCAACTTAGGACAGTTGCCACTTCTTCTCCTGTACACCTCTGAGAAGAGTGCAGCACCAGTTTCCCTATCACCTTGCTGTGTTTAGGTTGATGAAGTACGCAACTAGATTCCCCTAACCTTCTCTTCTCCAGACTGAATAAACTCTGTTACCTGAGCTGCCCATTATGCACCAGCCCCCTAATCATCTAAGTGGTCTTCTGGTTTACTTCCTCCAGTTTATCAATATGTCTTTTATATGGCAGGGTTCTAAGCAGGACATGGTGCCTCAGATGCGGCTGCACATGTTCCAAGCAGTGGGCTGTAAGCACTTCCCAGCATAATGTCCAAGCAGTCTTCCTAAGATGACTTTAAATCTGAAGACACAAGTGTTTAATTTTGCACAAGGCTAAAATGCATTTAAGGAGGATCGTCCACAAGTGTCAGTTCAGCCTTGCCCCCAAAATACTTTCAAAATCTGTCCATCAGGACAACTGGGCACAACTCCCCATCTTCCCACAAGATCTCCAAGGGGATGAGGAAACTTAGGGATTTTGTCCCAGAGTTGTTTGTGCAATTGAACGTTTTTAGTCCACATGGTGCAAAGCACCAAAGTGCAATACTGCAGAGTATGTGCAGGTCTCAGGCTGCGTGGAAGGTATACCAGGCACTCACTGATCGGAGGAGGTAAAGAGTCAAAAAGCAGTAGTTTTCCAACAGCCACTTCAGGGCAGCAGCTGCTTCCCTCTGCCGTATTTGAAGTGCCAGCCCCCCAAAGGCAGGGAATGCAGTAAGTAATGAACAGGAAACAGCGCTGCTTGTGTTGGCTATGTTGCAAGTGAGTCTATGTTTTGCTGGAATGGTTTTTAAAGATAGAGCAACAAAAGAAGGCCGAAGGGGGAAGTGGGAGCGGGAGGGAAAAAAAGTACTGGTTCATCTTGCAAAATTACCAAGTTGTTTCAGACAACTTTTCACTAACAGGGCAGCTGCCGGTCTTCCCCAGCCTAAATGCGGTGAGACTGACTTCAGTTTTAAGCCTGAACAGAGATGAGTGTGGTGGGATCTCCTGCACAGGCTGCCATGGGGAGAGAGGAAAGGGGCTGTGCCACAAGGATACTTGCTCTGCTAGCAGAGATCCTGCAGGAGGGTGGCCTATCAAAAAAGCCCTATATAATTTGTTATATGCCTCTTAATTGTTAAATAAAGCCTTTAAAGATGTCTTGTACATTCAGGACTTTGTGCTTCATGGTTTGACTTTGTGCATTAAAACAGATATTGAAGAAGAAGAAACTTTCATTTTGAAATGGAGTCCCTGAGCTCTCCTGTCACGACCCGGTTAAGTATTCACTACATAGATGTTTATGTAATTTAAATATTTGATGTCTTTTATTTTGTATCAGAGTTTTGGAGTAGATTGAAACTACTCATATTTATCTCAGTAACTTTTCAGAAAAATGTCAAAACAAAATGTGCTGTAATTCAAGAGGGATTATAAATACACAGTGGGATGAGATAGGGACTGTCTTGAGCTTTAACTATCATATGTCAAAAGTTATTTTCTAGTGGGTTTGAAATGTGCTATTTCTCCATTTTTTTTAGTCCAGGATTGAGATGAGGAAGGTGTTAGAGCATTGGAACAGCTCAGGTTGTTTAATTGCAGTACTCTATGGGGTTCATAAAGGGAGAGAATGCATTCACCAGCAATAAGCCTGAACCCAAAACCTCAGATGCTCACAGGCCAAATTCTGGAGGGCAGGTATGAAATTTAAAACAAATTTTGTATCCAAGAATAGCACTGACAGTGTGGACTTCAAAAAGAAGGATTTTTAATGTTGCACATGCCAAGTCCCTCATCTGCCAGTATCAGAGTGGCTGCAAGCTGTCAAGTGTCAATCGTAGCAGGGCTGGGTTATTAAATTACTATAGTTCAAAACTTAGAATATTATTTGCCTCTCTTGAGGTTGTGTCAGAAGGTGCTTAGAATGTTTGGGCTGGCACTCACTTATTCTGCTTGTATTCTTACACCTACATGAATACTAGACAGAACACAGCTCCCATGCAAACTTCACTGAATAAAAATCTCTGAAGAGATTGTCATTGGCACCAACACTTCGAGTTAGGTTATGAAAGAGGCTGAACCATGTCTGTCTTGCAATAAAGTACATTTTCATGACTTTATCAGGGTAATCCCATAAATCGCTTTCTTTAAAAAGACATTCAAAAGAAAAGCCCTGCGGGAGACTAATTGTGATTATAAACACACTAGCTGAGCAATTTGGAAGAAGGCGACATACGGGTGAGAGAAACGTTCCAAGAGAAGATAATAGGTCTGATCTCTGCCTAAATTAAGTGCAAAAAAGAATCACCCAAGAAGAAATAACTTCTATCGCTATTTCACTCAATGATAAACAAGGGATTTAGGATGAAATTGAGTGCTTCTAGAAGACAATTAATATTTTTACTGATTCAAATATTTCAACTGATAATAGTATCTTCTGTCTCTTTTACTTTGGCGTACTTATGTGTGGTGTTGGTAGCGATCTTCAGTAAGTGGGTTTTCTCTTAACAGTCTCAAGCAGTTCAAGAAGCAATGCTCAGAAAAGCAATAATATTAGAGGCTGGACAGAGAAACGTGACTGTGAGACTTCAACATGGAAATAAGCTCAAAACAATATATCTGCGGTGACAGCAGGGGTTTGATTCATAGGTCTTGACTACAAGTTTGCAACAAGAAATCATGGTGGGAGGGAATTGATAAAGTAAGGGGCAAACTGAGCTGGGAATCATGAACTCGGCTGTAAAAGCACATAGCAGTTTTGCTTGAGCACATTCAAATCTCTTCTTTTCTCAAAACAGCAAAATTTGTGGAAATAGTGAAAATATGTTTTTATTGAACTTGCCAATTCATAAGAACCCATGAGAAGCACAGCTTCTCATTTTATGTATTAACAGGCAATATTTCTACCATATCTTAAACACTTCCCTTTTGCCTCAAAATATCATGTGAATTTTCTTACTGCCTAATGATTAATCCCCTCTGAGCTAACTTTGTTAAGTATTGTAAGTAATTCTCTTGCCATTCTCTTATCATATGATCCTCTTTCTTACTACATAAGAAAATATTTGTTCTTAAGAATTGTTTTCCAATTCCCCCTCAAAAAAGAAAAGATCAAGAGAATTGTCTGCAGCTCAAGTAGATAAAACTGCTGCAGCTTTAAACAAACTAGCTCAAGTACTGAAAATGTAAATACTTGGTAGGAAAAAAAAATCATCATTAGTGCCTGAATATCAATGGTTATCCAGAGTTTTCAAAAGGAGGAACCTTTAAATAAAAATAATATACTTCATCAATATGTTTTCAAATTAAAAGAAAAAAAATTATCACAATATGTGGCTGGAGTACCATGACACAAAAGAATGCAATACAAACTTATCTAGGCAGACGACAGATGAAGGCACTAGTCTAGGTTTATGGAAGTGGCTGAGCTGGCAATCTAATCTGTCATAAGCCCTTCAGTATAGCCACTAGGCTTTCATCTTTCTTCTTAGTACCTCTGTGGCTTAGTACCTCTGGTAGCCTAAGGCAACAGGATTTTGGAAAGAAAGGTATGAGCATGGGACTTCTTCACCATTCTAACCATTTTTCTGACATTAAATAAACAATAGATCAGCTGTATTCTGAGGTTGTCTAGTTTCCATTGCCAGAAAATGAAGCTTCCACAAGTGTTCTTCATAAATCAAAACACCATGGAAACATAGAGAAGTATTCAGGAAAAATAGACAACTGGATCCCATCAGACTTACGGTCAGTACCAACCCCATCAGACTCCTTTGCTTCTCTTGATTTTGTTTTCTCAGAAAGATTGAGTATTTTTGCTTTTCCCTCCACTATATGCTCTGAGGACAGAAGCTCCTCTACAGCATCCAAAGCACTTGACAATATATTGCTTTAGAGCTGTCAAATCTGATTACAACTCCAAAATTCTCTTAACCTCACTATGTGACAACACCCAGTGGCTTCTGTAGGACTGCTAGCGTAAGCAAATTGAACATGCTCTCGAGCCACAGCATACTTTTAACTCTATATAAGATTACTTCCTGGGCAGTCTTTTCTGTACCTATAGGTACACTTTGCTTACTCACACTGTGTGTTAATTCATGCAAAGTCCTTGATTTAAGTCACTGAGCCAAATTCTGCAGAACAAATTAAAGGCTACCACCAAAAGCCTGCAAAGACACAGAGCATACTCACAGGAGAAGCTCTTCAAAAAACCTAAATTTTGTATGGTCTTTCTCCATCCAACTCCTCATATTTCCTTTCCAGGAAGATAACAGCAATTCTACATCCTGAAGCTGCACATTGGTGAAACGTCTGGAAGTCTCTGGAAATCCCAAAGACAGCAGTCCCTGCCAAAGAATGGTGTGGCACCAGCTGGAGAGCCGGAACTTGCCTGTGATACACCGAAATTTCACTCAAATCCCAACCTGCAGAGTAGAGTCCTTATTCAGTTTCCATAGCTGACTCTAACCTTTGCTCAGCTGGAAACCAACATCATTTTACTGTTTTCTAAAAGCAAAGAAAATAATGCATAATTCACCTTTATATTTTTAATTAACTCAAAAAATGAAAAATGGTACAATACCAGTTTAAACTGTACTGTTTGGCCAACTCTGCTGCTGACCTTTTACCATTTCTTCTGTGGGGACACTTTACTGACAACCTCCATGGAGAAACTGAATGACAGAGATAAGAATCACATAACTGAAAGGCAAAGGTCTAGACTTTGGCCCCAATTTGTTTTATTTTAATAGAGTTATTGCATAGTTGCTTGCAAGTATCTTTTGAGTTCTCACAGCTCTAAGATTTGTATCACCCCAGTTAGCTAGCATTTACAAGATACATAATGCTCATAAAAACTGATAATAAGAACAACAACAAATAATTCTGGGGGAAAATGTTGATGATTTGAAGACACTACCTGATACTATTGATTAATATCACTGTGTTGATACACTAGTATTCAACAAATGTGCAAATATTACAGTCAGGAAATGGCGGGTTTATTTTTATAGCAATGATAGCCTCTCTAAGGAGATCCAAAGCTCTTCTCTCTCACAACTCACAAATGAACTTCATTACATGAATCCCAAGTGAGAGAAGTATGGTCTAGTGATGCTGAGCAAAGCGTCCTTCCCCTCTTTTTCAGGTATAAGATACTTTGCTGCTCTCCATCTTCTCTACCTGCTGGTATGAAATGTGCTGGGTGCTTTTCAATTCATCTGGAGGTACTGACTTCCTTTGGATGTTAGAGATGGAGTCTGTGCACACTGGGCTCTCTTGGAAGAGTTGGGTGTCTGAGGCTTTTTGAGTAAATCCCTCTGTGGACTTGTGTCTGAATGCCAAACAAACTACTGAAGATAAGAATGCAAATAAACAACTTGAAACTTTTGGCATCAGCAATGGCAATGTCTGTTTAATACGGCCTTTTCAAGACAAGAGAGTTTCTCTGTGCTGGGCTTTTGATCAAATTCTGTAACCATTATGTGCAAAGTAAACCCACTAAACCTGTTATTTTAGACTAATGCTAGAAGATTCCAGCTTTCACCTATGTCCATTTATGATGTAATTTATTGAAGTGGAAGCCATCAAGGGTGAAAAGGTTGTAATTAATTTTAGAAAAAGCCTAATAAAGTTACAACCACATATTTAGCCAAGCTCAGATGGCCTAATGGTAATAAAATAAAATAAAATAAAAATGTTCTGTGATTGAAAAGCTCTGCTATAATTTTAAGAACACGGAAGTGGGGAAACCTGAGATGTATCTCCCACAGCTGCAGGAGCTCAGTTATATTATACACGTGATTACACTGTGCCTTGGACAGGGGAGCACAACTCCCACTGAAGCTAACTGCGTTACATTTTCCATCTCTGTGTGTGATAGGTCAGATTCTTGACTCATATAAATCAACCAATTCCATTAAAGTCAGTGACAAGCTGGACTGATTTACACCAACTGAATATTTAGTCTGATCTCTTTCCGGTCTTGCAGTAATTGCATGGCCAACTTATAATGGCTCTTGGAAACCAATTGCCTTTGTGCCTTTATCTTCTAGGCACACTGCAATAATGGGATCACATTGTCCCTCTGCTCTCCTTGTCAGAGCCAACAGAAGGCCCTGTTCAACCACGGCAGTGGTAGAGGCTGTGCTAAGGCTCTCTAAATCTAAAGAAACAGGACTAGAAACCACATCTCCTCCTCTGCCCAATAGTCCTAGACTTAGGTGACTAACTCCAGACTGTACATCCAGTCTGAAAGCCCTGCTTTACATTCCTACTTGAACTTTGTAAAGGAAAAGACAGATAACCCAGATCTGGTAGTTCCTACAGTGGTAAATTTATAGGATAGGAGCTCCTCATCAAAGAGCAAAGGCACTAGAGGACTAAGTAAATGAACATATGGTATACTACACACTCTCTACAACTCTCTTTTCTGGTATTCAGAGAAGCGAATGGTTGCAAGAAAAGTGAAGCCATCTTTGCCTTTTACAGTTTGCAGCTCCATAAATACAGTGCAGAGCCATGTGTAATGCACAAGCTGTTTTGAGTAATGAATCATGAATTGACAAAGTAAACACAGCATTATTATAAGAATGCTGGAAATGTTTTTTGTTCGTGTTCAGCATCCTTTGGGAACTTCTTGTACTTTGCTTAAGATTGCATCTCAGGAGGATTTTTTTCCCCTTCAAAAAAATTAGAAAAAACCCAGCCATTTGTTTTGAAAGCTACAAATACTTTATAATGTAGCTACCAGAAAAGAGAATGCTGTCCCTTGTCCTTCTTTCCCATTTGTTTTATATAAAGAGCCAACAGCAGTATCAGCATCAAAAATGCAACCGTAATCAATTACATATGCCTCAGCATGAGTCACTGCCATTTACGATGTTTGATGGGAGCTAACGTCCATTGACATCATTCTGGGATGAAGGTGATGCTGAGAGGATTGCATTGTAACGTAAACACCTAAAGACTGCTAATGTGGCACCAACTACACTTTCAAAGCAGTCATTTCTTGTTACTTGAATCAGTTTTACGTGGAAGAGACAAACTTGTTCATCAGCAGTCATCTTTGTGTGGTCTATTACTACAAAAGTAACTTTACTTGTGTAACAAAATTATTTGTAAGAAAAAATATTCATGATGTAACCTAGATCTGCACCATCAAGACCATGATGACATTCTACAGAGACACCTTTCATTGGCCAAGTTCATCCTGTTCTTTCTCCCCAGCAATCCTCAGCATTTCTTTGCCTGCTACCCAAGGTATATGTCTGCATATGTATCGTCATACACTAAAGCATCTCACTAGCTATCTCTGTTCTTGACACAATCCTCGTCTTGTGCCAAAAAAAGCTTCTGAGCTATGACATTAAAGGTTATATAGGGAGGTAAAGAAAAACAGAATGGAAATTAAGTCCGGCAATCTTCCTCAGAACTTGTCACACATTTTTAAGTAGTACTTTTTATCTTTTCATAGGAGGTTATTTGAAGGGAAAGGCTCAAAGAAGAGAGAGGGAGAGAAAGGGAAGGATTGTTTTGGTTTTGTGTATATTGCCTAATCAATCTTCCTCTTTCAGCTTGCAAAGCAACATTCTTTACAACTTTGATGCAGCATCCAGCTCAAAGTCCCAGTTAAGACCTAGGGAAAGGTCTTAATTATTTCATTAGGGCTGCAGCCTCCCTTTCCAGTGAGGACCAACTCTAACCTTGTATTCTCTTTCCTAGGTCGGGAAGAACCAGCCAATTTTACTGCTGAACTAATGCTGTTGGCAAGACAATTAAATCTGTGAGAGCCTTCTCAATGTAAAAAGATAAAGTTCAGAATGCACATTCAGATCAGGTTGCATATCTACGAAACTCCACCATGAGATAGAGCCGCATGTGCACAGCAACCTTTTTTTCGAACTAGCCATAGGTGACAATCCAAAGTCAGACTGATGCAATATGATGAAACTGTCAAAATTTTCCAGTGCACAGAAGCCAGAGAGAGGGACACAGCGTGCTGTGGAGAGGGGCAGAGGATGGGTGAGGTAGGGCATTTGCCTCAGTGGTGCAAAGTGGGCTAGTGGGGAAGCTTGCACCAGCAAGAGCACTGCAATAAAAGCGTGGAGGTCATCCTAGATATTTACCTGAAATTATCCAGCACCTCTGAATTGAAATTTCTGTGTAAAAGACACCTTCACTATCTGTGCCAAGCAAAAAAACTATTTTGAAATGCTATAGTTTCTGACAATGACAATTTTGGGGTTTAATCTATGTTGAGCACTATACAAAGCATGTTTTAAAAAGAAGAACAAGATAGAAGAATTTCAGGAGCTGCCATAAAGTCTTGCCAAGAAATGAAGATGTATTGAAACTGTGAGTTATCAGTTTTTCTTTGTGTTTAACTTTTTCATGTCTCTGAACTCCATATTTAGAGATAAACATATTATTTCTTATTTAATGGAAGATGATTTCTCCTACCAAAGGACATCACAACAAACACTGTCCTCTTCTGGAAATATTAGACTTATTTTTTTTCTTAAATCCTCAAACAGTTAATATAATTCAGATAATTCAAAATTAATATTCCTAATAATTCCAAGACAGGGGTAGTTCCTTTGAAATCAAGAAGTACTATATGTATATCTAAAATATTTAATATTTAATAATATCTAAGTGCTAATGGAAGATCAAAGCTGTAAAATACGTTTCCCTTTTTGTATGGAAATGCATCAAGTATACTAAAAAAATCCACCTGAAGTTGTTCATATCCACTTACAAACCATATTGCATGTTTTTAATGTGGCAGAATAACCAGATGTAGTAATTTTAAAATATCTGTCATGTCCTTTGTTGCAAGATTTTGAGCTTACTTTTTTGAGATAAATTGAACTGTTCTGATTTAAAGCACTGTATTTTCAGAAGCAGTGGGATGGTTTGCAAAACGTGTTTTTAGAAACAGTTTTGGTGTTTATAAAAATCTGATTAGAATACCTACAGTGAAAAAAATAATATTCTCCTTTCTTACAATTCATTACACTGTTAGTGCTCTTTTTGTGAAACTTTTAAAAAACTCAAAATTCATATCTCCATGCTAAAGTTTTAAATTTCATTACCAGTACAGGTAAAAATCTATCACTTTGAAAAATATTTCATTTCCTTTATGGAAATATTACAAGTGAGCTTAAAACCTAAAGCAAAATGAAGCCAAAATTTAGTTTAGGAGAATAATGTCTGTAACCCTGAAACCAGCAAATCACATACTAACTTTCAATTTAGGAAAAATGCATTATCATTTTGCTGTTCCTAATAAAAAGTATATTTTTGAGTTAGGTTAATTTTTATTCTGAATAGAAATGAGTAAAAACTAGAATCTTGCTGATTTTTTTTAAAACCTCTGTATTTGGGATTATATTCTGTAAAAATTGGAGGAATATACTGTGTTGCATAAGCATGAGTGTCATTTTACATTAAGTCTTCTGAAATCTGATAGTTGTATAGACTTTTAAAAAACACCTTTAGCAAAACTATAGGGAAGAGCGCTGAGAGCACAGGGTAATTATATATAACTTACTGTATAACCTCCCAAATCTTCATGTTATGTGTCATCAGCCAAAGCGTGTATACTATATATCATCCTATTTAAATAAACACAGTATTTTTTTGTAAACAAAGGTCATGCTACTTTACAGTTTTCCACTCTGAAGAGACCTCTTGAACAAAATTCCTCTTAGACTTTTTAAATTTTATTGATCTTTTCTTTTCTTAAAAATACTTGTATTTTGTGGGTAAACATTTATGCAATTAGCTTTATTATTATAATCTGTCTTTTACCTTAGACCAAAATCTTTAGGCCTACTTCACTGATTAAATTTTGCATAGTACCTTATGTTTTAAAGAGATTGTATCCAAGCTAGTATCTGAAACCATGTTAATTTTAACAACACAGTGAGGGCAAAACAGACACTAATGTGTGATGTTGTATTTCTAGGTTTTGGAAAGAGCTGAGTACATAGTGTCTGACGAGGAAAGCAGAACTAACATGATTTTTCCATGTGAGCACTAGTAACTGAAGCACTTTAAAAGTGCAGGTACCCCCTCCCTGTGTTTCTCCTGCTGTGCATATATGATGTTTGTTTCATCCTTTAGCGATATCTGGTTCACCAGCAGATAAAAGAATAGCCCCAGATAATGTTTGTTCAATTTTAATAGAGTAAAAGTCAGAACTGGCAATAAAATGGTAAATTCAAATCTTTAACACATCATTGAAAGAGAGGCAAAAGATATGGAAATAACAGTTGTGTATCACTGTATCTGTTAAAACATATTTAGCCCAAACTACTGCTGCCACTCTCTCTCTCATAACCTCCTCCTCAAATACCACAGATTCTTCCCTGATGTTTCTGATAGACACAACGGAAGGGTTGCACAGAAGCTTAAAAGCAGTCTATAGAGTAAAACTATAACCTGGAAAACGTATTAGAGTTGCTACTTCAGTGCTAACAAGGGACAAATTTCATTTGTACCCACATGGAGCTTGTAAACAGCAGTATCTGCTCCTCTACGTAAACAACCAGCACACAACAGTGTTAAACTGTTGCCAACAGGATTGGCAGCTATACCACTCAAATGTGGAAGGCAATTACAGAGGGACCTTCATTATTTCTTCTTGTGTAAAAAAAAATTGAAAGTTCAAGTTTTTACAGGAATCTTTCAGTAAGAATTTCCTTAACAGGGATTACCATCCCTCTCTTGCTTAAGGACAGTTTAAGAAACTGTCCTGATTTTGGCTGGGATAGAGTTAAACCACAACAGACACACTCCAAAGAACCACCTGATACATACCTGGAGCCTAAGATTTGAGTGGCTCTGTTCACTAGGATGTACCACTGCTGTGGAGCCATGCTATCAAAAAGTCTCATCTGACCTTTCATGGATATGCTCCTTGAGATTGTTAAAGGAGAAATTATTGACTTCCCTTCAAATCTATCACGAGCCAGGAAAGAGTTAATGGAATGTTTTCCTTCCCTGGAAAAAAAGATGATTTGGGGTTACTTTGAGTTCAGAAATACATAGTTCCAGTAGATTGGACTCCAAAAATAGGAGGTATCTGCAGCTGGCCTGATTCTTCCTTTTGTCTTGTCCCTGTACCAGAAAACCTGTAACAGTAAAATGACATGCAACTTTTTTGAACCAGCACTGAGCACACCATGACTATGGTGTGTTAAGGGCTCATCAGAAAATTGCCTCCAAAATGCAGAGTGAACAATGCGCAAGCTCCATCACCAGGACCTAACAGCTCAGAAGCACCTGAGATCTTGCAGGTGTTTGAGCAGACTAATAGTGTTGGGTGAGATGAATTTTACAGACACTCAGAAGCTTCCCTAAATCTGGTGAGACTATGAAGAGTGAGCCTTCTCTCTCCTGACTTTTAAAAAGAGCCTGGACTAAGAAGGTGCTGTCCCACTGCCATGTCATAAGAAAACTTTTAGGCCTCAATCTGCAGAGTTGCCTGGAAACAATTTTTTTTATCAGAGCACCTCACTGACAGAAAGTGCTCTTCACACACTATGCAAGCAGCACACCAACTTACTAAAATATAGGAGACATTGCTTTACTCCTTGTATGAAAATTGGAAGAGCTGGGAAGAGAGCTGTGCCGACTCTGTTGCTCAGTCAGCTAACAGTAAATAGAATTTCTGCCCTGGAATCAGCATTCAACACTTACAGGAACATAACAATACAAAACAATGACAAAGATTTTGAACCATTTTACAATAGTAAAAATAATTATGGAAAGTACCAGATTGGTTAACATTTTGCAGCATTAAATTAAAGTTATTGTTTTAATTAGTTTCCTTTTC
This sequence comes from Egretta garzetta, assembly GCF_000687185.1. Lineage (NCBI taxonomy): Eukaryota > Metazoa > Chordata > Aves > Pelecaniformes > Ardeidae > Egretta > Egretta garzetta. The sequence continues at coordinate 2,355,253 of NW_009258671.1, read as the reverse complement.
AGTTCATGAGTTGACTTCATATAGCTGTTACTCTGTTTTGATAGACAAAAAAGCCTGCTTTCTGCAAGAGCAATGTAACATCCACCTCCTTTTTTTTTTTCTTAAAAAAGATGGTTTTGTTCATCTAGCTATAAACCAGCATATTAGTTTAAAAATAACTTAGGAAACTATGTCTTTCTGAATTGTGATTTTGCCAACACAAAGAAATAGCTCATATATTTATCTATCATTATAGCCTGGTTATGGGAACTAGAAAAAGGAATGCAATGATAGGAACATTAACCTTTAACAATGGTTGAGCTATGATCCATTCTTGTTCCAAGACTCCAGTTGCACAATGAGTCTTTTTATGATAGTTTAAAATGTCTTTTCTGATAGCAGTGTTTACAGAATTAGCTTGAGATGACATCTTCTTCTTTTCTATTTCTCAAGGCCCTAGTAAGGCAGGGGAAAGAATGCCTCTGCATAGGGAAAACTAGACAGGAGCAATCTCCACGAGTATCAGGGAAATGAGTCAACCAGACGTCTTGTCAAGATTTCCACTGAGCAAGTCAGCATTCCCTGCCATGTCCCTTCTAAACCCAAACGCTCGCTGAAAGAGCACTTGGATCTGCGCTGTTGGACTCCTTGAGGCAGATAGGAGCTTAGATGTTTTTCTACCCCTCTTCCCACCACACTTTCCCCATTTGGTTCTTCATGGACCTTGCCCTTAACACTTTTTGAAGATAGCTCCCTTTCCATACTCTACTAAGAATCAATAGCAAGCTCTGATTTGCCACCTTAATATTATGTACATACTGCCTGCATACTACATACATGTTGCCACAAATGGCAACACAAAGAACTCTGTAAAAATTGTCTTTTGGAAGTATGCAAGAGAGCTTACATCAAGAGACACACAAACAGTACATTTTACTTTGCTTGACCTTCAAAAGAGTGTATAAACTAATCTCCTGTTTGAGATAATTTTCTAAAGTATTGAACTGCTCAGTAGTATGTTCAGATTTTGGAACCATGTTCAAATCATTTAAACACTAAAGAGGTACTTTTGTAAAATTTAAACTCGAAATAAATTCAGAAGATTTTTCTCAGTAAAGCATGATTGATGAATTGTTAAGGTTTGGGAAAGTAACTTTAAAAAGGTAATACATGAAAAAGATAAGTCTGTTTTGAGGTCTTTTTTTTCAGGTTAGGTCTTAATACTGATAACATGCCAATCCATTTTTATGTGCAAAAATATGTGAGAATTAGGCTGTGAGTCACTAAGGATTTTTTTCCTCTCCAAGACTATTGGGCAGCAGCAAAATTTTCTGTAAATTGTGACACTCATTACTGTAGCAGCACGTCATTTCCAAAAGGTTGAGTTGTATCCACGTCAGGAGAAAAAAGCCCTACTTATTGCAATGTGAAATGAAGTTATATGAAGTTAAACAAAAGAAATTATAATAGTTATGCCAATTAAAATAATTCTTTGCTTGTATGATGATTTGCATTCAAGAAAAATAAAGCAAACACATTTGAATACATATAAAGGTTCCACATTTAGACAGGTCTTGTGGTTGTGTTTGCATATGAATGCACATTTGAGGTTAATTGCAAAACTTTTTAACACTTTTCAGTCATAGGCTTTAGCTGGGAAAACCTGTCTGACTTGTGTTCAAAATTAGATAGGATTCAGCTACCTAGCATTTGAGACAACAAAATTAAACACTGGTTTTCAAATCAGCTTTGCAACATTGCCTGCAAAAAAAATCCCTTATTTTTATTCTTAGTTTTATCTGGACAGTGAATACATACCTTCTTCTTACCAAGTTACCAATACAAAGTTCAACAAAGGAAAGAAGATATGACATCTACATTCATGCTTTGGTTCAGAGCAGTGGTACAGCTTTAAATTAAATTCCCCAGTCATCCTCACTTGCTGGGTATTAACTCGATTCACAGAGTGATCTCACTACACATGGTCTGAATTCCTTCAGGAGGAAACCGAGCTGGATACTTTGTTCCAGATGTGCACCAAATGTACTCCAATGCCTACCAGGGACACAGGGCCTGGAGGAGATCGGCACTGTGGAAAGCTTCAAACCACATGGATCCTGAGGACTTTCATTACAGGGGACCAGACTAAATCCAGTCCAAAGCCATCCTTCCCTCAAAGCACAGCTAGTGTTGATAATGCAGCTTCAGCACCATCTGCTTTGCTTTGCTCTCTGCTTCTGTTGCACCTAACAACTTTCCATATCAGCAGGCAGACTGGGCAGTCTGACAGATATTAGATACAGCTACCACAAGAGCTAAACCAATACGCACTGTAGAGGTGCATTCTAAGTCTCATGCACAGAAAGGAAAATAATAATGTTCCCAGCTTCTAATAACTTTTGTACTTAAAATTCAGTAGAAATACCAACTTTGCATTTTAAAGATTTATTATGAAAGTGGTCTTTGTTCTTGGTATAATTCCTGTTATTTTCACCGTATGTGACCTTAGTTCAGTTACGTGCCTTCCCTTCAAGCAATTAGTTCTGTATTAGTTAGGAAACAGTATTTGCTTAGTGCAGCTTCAGAAAGAGCATCTGTATATTGCCCATGTTCTCGAGTCTTTTGAGACCATCTAAAGACCTCTTCTCTAGACCGTCAGCTCTTGCTTGTCCATTCCAGTGGTTTTGCATAACAAGAGGGGCGTCATCCACTGACAGATTTGGCAGAGGAGAGACCATCACCAATGGAATTACCCACTCAAAAAGCTGAGCTGCTTTCTGTGGAAAATTTTAAGATGTTATTTCTTAAAAATAAACACTTTTATACAAGACAGCATCAACATGCTGGAGACTTTACATCCCAGGATCAAGTCGCTAACAGAAGGTGCTTAATTGCCTTGATTACAGACAGTCATTGAGTTCCATGGACACATATTGCTGATAATCATAGACTCCTGTCCTAGTTTACAAAATGGTGTTATTATAAAAAACAAAACATAGTTTCCATATATAATGCAGTACCTAATAGTCTAGGACTAATTTACTGTACTCAAGGTTCTTAATTTGGAGCAGGGATAGATGTTTGCAAATCCAGGAAAAAATACATGCTATCTTGTATTTGGTCATTAATTTTGTGACTTTTGTACTAAGTAAACTTCCCAAGAAATGTCATGATTAAACACAAATTCCCTTTAAATGTCACCGTGCTTTCACTGGTAATATCTCAAATAAGTTGCATTTAGAATCATAAATTATAAAATCATGTTCTACTTCTACACACCCCGAAGTCTGGTCTTCTTGGTGGATTCAACTGGCATGGCTTGGAATTTCTCATGGAAAGTCAGTCTTTGAAATAAATCATGTCTCAAGTATTTCTTGATTTTTTTGGCATCAAGGGCCATCTCTTTTGCAACTGTATCAAATTTTACCAGGGGATATCTGAATACCCACTCGTATTTTTACCTAATATTTGTATATTAGGATGCATATTTCATCTGGATTTAAAGTGTGTGTGCACTCCTAAAATGACTCTAAAACTAGTTTCACTGAGTACTATATTTATAACCTGTCAAGGAATTGAAGATTAAATTTGCTCAGTTACAGAGATGATTTCTGTCTTTCAGCCTTTTAAACACATCCTAAGATAAAAATAGACTATAATTATTGGACAGAATAGCAATACTTACTAACAGGGAGTAAAATGTTACTACTTCTGAAGTTTCTCCTCCATGTGAATTTGTTTGAACAAATTTTAAAAAGAAAAACCTCACCACTTCAATATCATACATGTTTCTTCTTGGGGACATGTTGATATAGAATAGCCACCTAAGACTAGGCACTTTGTTTATGTTTTATTTGTTAGTAATTGTTTTTAGGCGTGCTGGAAGGTACTGTAGTATTAACACAGCATGAAACTATACAAAACAAAGCAGACTGCACATCAGAATCTTTCCTGCTGGATGGTTTTGGCCACAGCTAGGCTTTAAGTCTTATGAAAGAGAAGAAAATGTGCTATACTCTTCAACTGGGGCTATTTACTGTGGTAGCGATACTTTTTGAACATAGCCCTGATTCTAAATCTGTTTTATAGCAATTTATGGTTTTGATTCTCAATGGTTTCCTATCTCATTAATAAAATAATATGGGATCTCTCTATTGTGTAAAATTATGGATGTAATTCATATATGTAGATATTAAATCCAACAGATCAGAGAGTTAAACAGTTTAAGAAAATGTTAGTTTTAAGGATCAAGGCCTTTGGGTTTATCATTGTGTTTTAACCTTAATAAACTCAGCCCTTACCTTAAGCAGTACAGTTCCAGTGGTCAGCAGCACCATGAAGGTTTATACAAGCTGAAGATCTTATGCCAGTTTATTTTTTTTTCCCAACAGTAGCATTCCCTAACACATTGTCAGGTATAAATTTTGACCCCAGGACATACCAGTTGACTCACAAGGCAAACTATGGCTCTTAAATACATAAAGAAAAATGAAATAACTCAAGAGCCCCTTTTTTGGGGGTTCCTATATTGACCTTTTTCTTGATGGCTGGACTTTTTCAGTGGAATGTGTCCTGCTGTGGAATACAATATATCTAGTGATCCCTAGTTCTCCCTGTGTTCATCATGGGGTGTAAAACTTAATAGCATATTCATAACCACATTCGGATCTCTTAGTAACAGCAAAACTGGAAATTCACTTGCTGGTATGTGATTCTTTTCTAACTAGATGGGATGAAAATAACTTCACAGTTGTTTGAAATCTGCACTTAAATATTTCAAACAAAGAGTACCGTGTTGATTTCAAGGCTAGAAGGAACAGTTGCAATCAGCTAAAAAAGTTCTTAATGGATCACAAAGTATATTTTGTCAAACCATAACATAGGTTTGACAAAGTGTTTAGCAGCACCTTGGATTTAATCACACTTTACATCATTATGCAGCACAGCTGTATTCAAAGACATTGAAGACTACACTGCGATTTCTTTTCCAACACTTCACCTTGACAATACTTGTGTTAGTAAACTTCCATGGGACTACTCACACTGACTTTGCAAAGATGAGTGAGTAAGTAAGAGGGGTCAAGAGGTCATAATTCAGTCCAAAGGGTTTGCTTAATGGCTAGGAGTAAAACATGCCTTTAGAGCTTGTTCCCTCATTGCCACTGGAAAGGCTCCCTCTGTTGTCAAGGGGAGCTGGCTCAGGCCTGCAAGGCACAATCTGGTGATTAGCACTGTATGAAGCAGCACCTCTGCAGGGTTGTACCAGGAGGAAGGTCCTAGATCTTTCAAAGCAGTTCTGGGAACAAAGCAATTTGCTACTCCTCCTCAAAGAGTTACAGCGTACTCTTTGCTGGGACTTTTAACTTTGGGGGAGGGAGGCTTACAGTTTTTTAAAATGCAGATACTTTTTAGAAAGTGAAAAAAAGTAAACAGGTTTATCTTAAAAACTAAGAGAGATTTAAACAGAAACAACAAAGTAAACCATGTATGAGACAACATCAGGAAAAAGCCTGTGCAGATCAGTTTTCTCTTTGAAAACACTGTTAATTTAGTCCATCATCTGTCTTGGATGCAGTGAATTAGCAGCCTGTGTCAAGTTCTTGAAAACAAAGCCACAAGCATAATGGCCTGGACTCTGCCCCAGTTAAGTCAACTGGAGACTCGCCTGTGATTAAGTGGCAGCAGGATGAGACCTAACTGACGTGGTTTAAAATGCTTTCTGGCAATTACCACAAAAAAAGGCAAAGAATTAATAGAATCATAGAATGGTTTGGGTTGGAAGGGACCTTAAAGATCATCTAGTTCCAAACCCCTTGCCATGAACAGGGACACCTTCCACTTAGACCAGGTTGCTCAAAGTCCCATCCAACCTGGCCTTGAACACTTCCAGGGATGGGACATCCACAGCTTCTCTGGACAACCCATCCCAGTGCCTCACCACCATCATAGTGAAGAATTTCTTCCTTGTAACTAATCTAAATCTATACTCTTTCAGTTTAAAGCCATTACCCCTTGTCCCATCACTACATGCCCTTGTAAAAAGTCCCTCTCCAGCTTTCTTGTAGGCTCCCTTCAGGTACTGGAAGGTTGCTACAAGATCTCCCCAGAGCCTTCTCTTCTCAAGGCTGAACAACCACAACTCTCTCTGCCTGTCTTCATAGGAGAGGTGCTCCAGCCTGCTGATCATCTTCATGGCCCTACTCTGGACCTGCTCCAACAGGTCCATGTCCTTCTTAGGTTGGGAGCCCCAACACTGAACGCAGTACTCCAGGTGGGGTCTCATGAGAGCAGAGAAGAGAGGGACAATCACCTCCCTCGATCTGCTGGTCACGCTTCTTTTGATGCAGCCCAGGATATGGTTGGCTTTCTGGGCTGCAAGTGCACATTGCCAGGTGATGTTGAGCTTCTCATTAAACAACACCCCAAGTCCTTTTCAGGGTTGCTCTCGATCCATTCTCTGCCCAGCCTTTATTTGTGCTTGGGATTGCCCTGATTGCCTGTGCCCATGTGCAGGACCTTGCACTTGGCCTTGTTGGACTTCATGAGGTTTGCACAGGCCCACCTCTCAAGCATGTCGACCACACCACACAGCTTGGTGTCATCAGCAGACTTGCTGAGGTTGCACTAAATCCCACTGTCCATGTTGCTGACAAACATGTTAGCGCCAGTTCCAACACCAACCCCAGGTTACAGAGACTTCTGTGTCTACCTGACAACCCAACAGCTTTGAGCAGCAGGCAGACTGCTCCCACCACAATGTCATGAGGGCTGTTCTACTGGCAGAAAAGAGGTGACATCAGCTTGCTCATAACAGCTCCATTCCAGTGCTGTCCCCATCATACCCAGGTAGAAACTAAATTGCAGCCAAAGCTAGAGCTGAGGAAGACAACTAAGCTTGGTCCTACCACCAAGTTCCAGAGCGACAGCTTCATATTGCCAGATGTCCTTTTAGAAGGTTCAAAGAACAAGCACCAAACTGGTGAGATCCTTGTGGGTCAGTGAAGATGAACGTATTAAGTTACAAACAGAAGTGTCAACCATGCTACGCACTAATGGTGTTTACAGTTAAAGTTGTTGAACTCAAATTATTTAGCAGGCATATTCTGTATTTTCACCAATCCTGTCATTTACCTCTGCAGTACTTCAGTCACCATCATTTTTATCACAGAAATTTTCTTTCTGAGCAATCCGACCAGAGATGCTCATATAATAAAGGAAGCACTTACAGAAGTTTTCCTCAGTCTCACCATGATTCTCTAGTGTCAACACACCTCTGAACACTGCTCATACAAGATAACACATGGGCTTAAGACTAGAAAGAGGTTTGATTTACAATAGCTTACCTATATCGCCAGGTGGGGATGCTTATCCAGTACCTGCGTAACATCCAAGTTTCCTGACTGGACACACTCATGATAATTTCAGTTGAGGTCAGAATCAGGAATGCAGTGACACATGGAAAAGAATAGAGGAAGGAAATTTTTAAGATAAATTTGCTGTGATAGGAGTCTGATACATAGTTCTGATCAAGTTTTAAATGCAAAACCAAGTCTTTTTCTTCTTGAAATAATTTTTCCAATCATCAATAGATCAAGTTATCATTTAGAGTAGCCTGATGGTGAAATCCGAGTTACCCTTACTTTTGCCAGTGTTTAATTTACCTTATTTTGAGATGACTCTGTCCATTCTCACTCCTATGTTGAAGGAAAGCCATGCAGAACAAAAGTAACCCAGTTCTAAGCATAAATAAACAACTAACCTGAGTTCCTCCTCGCATGGATCTAAATAAAGGATGTTATGATATTACAAGTTGCTGCTGTGTGAGCCACGAAAATCCTGAAATGGTAAAGAAAGAGGTGTACCATCCATCACACAAGCAGGCAAGCAAATGGAAACTTCCTGGTGCTAAATCTTGCCCCAGTGAAACTCTAAGGACAATCCCAGTCTCACAGCTAGTGCCAGTCCTGGCGACAGCTGCTTGGACAAGGCTCCTGTTGTCCTAGGAAAGTCAAAGCCAACTCTATAAATTTGGTTGGTAATATATTGAGCTAGTTTGTTAGTTCCTGTCTGATCAGAGTGCTACCTCATCATATAGCCTGTGACGCAGTCTCACCTTTCCTAGAAGACAGTTTCCAAAGCGAACAGACATATAATCCGTCTGATGCCCTGAGGCGAAGTTGGGAAGAAAACACAGTTTTGAATCAGCTGAAATATATATCTGGTTCATTTTGTTGTTTGCAGTGGATTTGTTACTCCCAATTTGATGTCAAATCTTCAGACAAGTAGCAGTCACTGTACCTGGAAAGTCAACACAGATATCAAATTGCTTTTTCTGTGGTCTTGCACAGGGTATGGGGGGACAGAGAAGGGAGTGACTCTCCTCCCTCAGATGTTGCACAAAGAGCTCAGGTGAATACTGAGTGAGTGGTGCCACATGTGGCAACACCCACTGAAACTGAGATGAGTCAACACAGCCAGGAGGCTAACATGCATCAAGCAAATTATTTCTACATACACAAGTCTCATAAGCAATAGACTAATAGCAGACTCTTCTCACTTCCTCACTCAAGTTCTGCTCAGGTCCTTTGAAATGTCATTCAAAAAGCACATAGCATTCAACGGGGTTCAAGATTTGCAGACTCTCCTGTGTTTTGCTTCTTCAGAAATATCCTGTTTAGCCAGGTAAATCAAGTAGAGTAAAAATCTTCCACTGAACATAGTACCGTCTTCATTAACACTTTATACTTCAGCATTATCTACCAGGGAGAATAGCAGGATCATATCAAATTATATATATTTTTAATTTAAAGAGCATAAACCCAGACTTTTTCACTGCTTTCAAGATCTTCTTCATTATAGTCCAAGGATGATTATGTTGGTTTATGCCATATGTTCTGGGAGATGAAAACAAAAGCAGAAAAAGAGAGATGGTCAAGCAAAACACAACCTTCTAAATCTCTCTATATCTATAGACTTTGGAAGTACAGGGGGAAAAAAAGGTCATAGGCTCTAAGCCAAGTTTAACCGTTTGATTAGAAATTTTCGCAAAACTTTCTGGCATGCCCAAAATAAAAATGAAAAAGCAGGGCATATTTAAAAGCTTCATCAGGCAAAATGGTAGTTGTGCCCTGAGTTATATTAAAAGCATTTGATGAGAAGTTTCAGTGGATTGGTCAGTACAACCACAAACTTAGTAAGTAAGTCAGAAGGCTTAGCAGCATTGTGTCACCACATTAAACAAGCATCAAATAGGATGACTTTAGGTAATATATGCACCTGCCAAATTAATCCAAGATCTAGGAGATTGATGGACTTGGCATCATTACATCTGGCTATTTGCATTATGATGCTTACACAGAAAAGCCGCTGAAAGAATGTTCTTTTCAACAGTGCAGGTTGCACAATACTTGTGGTATCAGGATGGCTGGCTATTTCCACACCATGCTTTGCAAAAGAAACCTTGATCTCTTCTAGGCTCTTCGATGTGGTTGTCCTGGTGTTAAAACACTTGCCAAGAGAACATGCTTGAGACACAGGTTTCTGGATTTGCTAACTGTGGGCTCCCACATAATAATACCCAGCACACCCCAGATGCTTGCTAACTTGATTGCTCCCTGGTAAGGAAGTGGCGAGCGCTCCTCCCAGTCACTTGTTCTGCAACATACTCATACATTTAATGGCACAAGCCCTGAAACTGTTTGGAATTTAGAGCCACCCATAACAAATGCAGATGCAGAGCATTAAGATTTTGTTTCTTCCCATTATATGTGGAGAAAAGTCACTTGCAGAACTGAAGTCTAGATCCATGTATCTTCCAAACAACCCAAACACCACAAAGTTCAGGAACGTTTTGACTCTGGATCTTTGTGTAGGATGTTCTCAGAGAAAGTATCCATTGCTCAAAATTATGGATATGTATATTTCATCAGATAAAATGGTTTTCCCATTAGCGCAGTCAACACTCAGCAAAGGCCTGAAGTAACAAAACAAAAGCTTAATAAAGAGCATAAACAAAATTAACAGGAATTCCCCTAGGCTGAATATTAGAATAGAGCCAGAACTATTGAAATGTCCGGAACCCAGACAGCGCCTAACTAGTTCACAAGTTCACTCAGGGTACGGAAGGGGGGAAATGCGGTCAGACACTTCTGTCATTTTGAAGAATATCTGTGGGACTTTGACAAACAAGATGAATGTTCTCATTCAAAGGCACCACCAGTTATTTAACTTACTTCCCCTGAATGTCTGGACTTCAGCCACCTGAAAGACTGAAATATTTTGTCCCACAAGCATTTCTGGTGTATTGATTTATATGTATTCTGCCCTGTCCACTTCTCAAAGAGAGATTCCTGTTTTAAGCATCCACATCTATAAGCAAAATAGGCTGTCAGAACATGATTTCTTCAGAGCCCTTACCACAATGTAATTCTCCTCCATGCCACCAGGCTGGTTTATATTGTTCATAGGGGTGTTGCTCTTTGAGGAAGTTCTGAACGGTGGCCTTTACTGAATAGAGACCTAAGGAAAACTTCCACTAGACTGTCTCTCCTCTTTGCTTTCAGCTGTTCAGCTGCACTCAAGATACCTAAAATGAACCTGAGTGTTTTCCTAACACTCACGTGTAATTCACTGTCTTTTATTGGTATGAAGACATTGGAATATAGAAAGGAAACAAGCTATATCCTATACTTTCTATCAAGTCTTATTAAGATAACACTGAGAAGTCCCTAACTTTTCAGGATTTTTGATGTTTCTATTCTAACCTAGTAGCAGTTTTACTAACGCAATAGAAGGTTCTGGGACATGGTAATTCAGATCCATTTTGCAATACGTACTTCCTTCTTCTGGGGAGGACTGTCCTGCTTTGATCTAGACTCAAGGTTCATTTTTAAGTATCAGTTACATCCTCAGACTAGTGAATTCATATGGAAAGAAAGACTGTCAGGAAAAGTTATACTATTAACCCACAATGCACTTTTGCAGAGAGCATTACATAGTCAATGATGGGGCAGAAAACAGGCTTCCTAGCTTACCATAGCCATGAAGTTAGGCTTGGCACTGTACAGCACACCCTCTGTTTTTAATCTTCACAAAGAAAAGCCAACACCATCTTTCACATGGGCTTAGTGTTGTGAGACTTCTCTTTTTATAAATGCCCAGAGTCACTTCAGGGTTGGTGCTAAATAAAGCAGGCAGCAAGAATGTAAACTACTGCCTGATGTTTTGTTTTGCTGCATATAGCCACCAAAGTATAGCTCTGTCTTATTTTGGCTATGCAATGAAAAAGAAACATTAACCATTCTCAGCCTGCACATCAGCGCATCTCAGCCAGTAGTTATGTGACCTGGCATCAATGTCATCTCTGAACACATTATGATGTACGTAATTTTCCAAGGAACTGAGAGAATACTAGAAGTGCAGCTGAGGTATCACTAGTTGTACCTATTTGTTACAATTCCTGCCTGAACTTTAGAAAGAAATATTACAGCCAAACACTTTCTAGCTTCAACTGCCGTTAGGATGTTTTATGTGCCCAGCTCTTTCTCTCCCAGGAGCTGTGTTAAGCAGTTAAGAGAAGGTATGAGGGATAAGAAATTCCCTCCCCCACTTTCCAAACCAAGTATTAGCTACAGCAATCCTGGAGCTGCAGTGGCTATTATAACCTTACCGTGCTGGTTCCATATAGCAGCCCATCTTCCAGTTCTAGTGTTCCCCTTGCACTCTAGTTTCACTACTTCAAGTTTCCTTCCCAACAGACAGCAGGTCAAACTGTCCTCTCATTTCCAGTCACATTAATCTGCAGTTACTTCATAGATCTCCATGATGTCGGGACAAGTTCCTACCATGTTGACCAACAAGAAAAAGCTACCTCTTGGAAATTATGTGAAAACACAATTTAAAAAGAAACAAGAGCATTAATTCCAGATCGTGTTTGGGTTAATGGGAATTCTGTCACTGGGTACAATAAAAACCCAATTTGGTCCCCAAGTACTAAGTAAGCCCGGTACAAGTATATATCCATCTGGCAGAAGAACACACCAACTTCTGCTTCCAGCTACTGCTACACAAATCTTTTAATTTTAATGTGATCACACACCCCTTAATTAATTCTCAGGATGTCTCCTAAACAAGATCTTTTACAAAAAAACCCACAGTGCTTAGTGGTATCTTGTGTTCATGACCAGAATACAGTAATACTTTCATTTGCTTCAGCATTGGTTTCACCTAGTGCATTTGATGTGAGGAAGGAAAAAGCATTTTAAATAGCCACTCTTTCACCTTCACTTTTCAGATGTAAGTACTTGCAAATCTAAATGGAAACAGTAATGTATTAAACATACTTCTGTGTTGTGTCATTTATGCCAATGCTGTCAGCAGAATAACACAAGATCTTTATGCCAACTGATATGCAAGAACTAAAAGAATTTCAATGGCATTATGGTAATAGTTCAGCAGTTTTTACATTGAAGAAGATGTTCTTTTCAAAGAGTCATTTACTGGAGAAATTGACTCTCTCTCAGGCAAAATTCCCAAAATTGTTAGGTTTATGCTCCCTACAATGTTCGGTCCCCAGTCTGAAGCTAGAAATCCATCTAGGCTCTGAAGTTTAACAACGTTAACTGTTCAGATAAAACAGCATTGTTCAACTGTGCTAGGAAAAATATTGTATTAATAGATAAGATCATTTGGCTAACAGTACTCCACTAGTCACTAATTGATTATCCTGTTTCTCTAGAACAGCTCTTGTTCTACTTGACAGCTGATCTTTTCCTGAAAGGAAATGGACCTTGAAGGAATACAACAAATTCCATTTTGCAGTTTAGTGACTCCTGGCAAAATCTTAGTGGCAAATTGTTAAACCATACTGAGTTCCTAGTCTTGAGAGGTGCCCACAGCACAGTTTTAAAAAACCTATTAGGCACACAAATATTTATTTGAAGAAATAAAGGCAGTAGATAACAACAAAACTTTTTTTCTTTTGTATTCTATTGATGTCACCATTTACATTGTGATCTGCATTGTGCTGCTTAGACCGTGATCAACATGACTAGAGCTCCCTCCATTACATCATATGTAACACTTGATGTATTTTTTTAAAGAAAGGCAGGCCAATATTTGTAATGAGAGCAAAATGGTTGTGATGAGAAGTGGAAAATTACGTCATCTACTGCAATCAAGATTTAGTTCAATCTACTCAGGGAAAAATTTGAATATGTTCACATAAAAACTGTCTTAGTTGTTTATTGCATATTTTTTCTCTACATATCTACTTGAATTTCAGAATACTTCACTAATGTCTCTTGGGGGATGGGGAGAGACTGTTTTACAAAGAGTCTAATGCCATGCTTGTAGAGCCTCAGCTTACTAACACTGATTGTTTTGAGATCTGAATCTCATTAGGCTCAAGATACCAAGTCCTGATTTAAGTTCAAGTACTTCCTACAAGTATCTTAATATTTATTCTATATATACAGTAGTGGATATAGAATGCAAAGATGCAATGTTAAGTAAGCTCTGTTCCAAGCCTAAGAAGGCACACACCTATTGAAAAGTTCTAGTAGGTTCTGGTATATTCAATAATAGGAATATCAATGAATGAGAGAAAAAACTTTATTTGAAATGTCTTAATAGGGATAATGCGAGTTATATATGAATTCAGAGTTATATGCGAATTCAGTCTAATTTTATCAAAATCCGTGTGTTTCTGTGTTGGAGGAGAATTCTGAGGAGAAGAGAAAACATTGAAATGTTAGAAAGCAACTGTGAAATTATTAGATCAATGTGCTGTCAGTGTTGATTGAGTCAAAAAAAAAACCAGTTCACTGCATGCTACAGTAATTCTGCAGACAAAGGGACAAGTTTTGAATTGTAGTTTGCTGTTTTTCTGAGAAAAAAGTGCTGGTTCAGCTTCTGTTTGATGATGATTAATACCTGCCACATATTTGGCAGACTAAACTTGATCATTTTTCCTACAGCAGTTCACAATCATCTCCCTCAGGGATGTGTATGTCAGCACATTACCTAATGATAATCTGATAGCTGAATCTGCTGTTAAATAACAAAAGATCTATAACATGATAAAGTGTCCACTTTTTATATGTTTATACATCTTTAAATGTTACAGGGGCCTGATTTCCAAATAAGTTCAGAAAAAGGAGAAGCTAAAGAATGCTATGTGATGAGTAGAAATAAAATGGACACATAGTAGTGAATAATGGAATTAAACAATGTGGGAGATTTGTCTTCATAAACTGATTCCTTCCAAGAAATGGAGGGGGTGGAGATCAGTGAGGACATTGGAAAGTACAATTCCAAATGGTCTTGGATGCTTCTCAAGGGAAATAAGGAGCTGCAAATAGATGTGAGGACAAATGGCAACAAGTCTACAAGACTTTTTTTTTCCCTCAGGAAATGATGGGATATTATTTATGGGCAGCAAGCCAGTAGTGCAGTTCTTACTACAGCTAGTTCTAATCAACTTAGCTATAGGATTGGGAGTATAAATGCAATGATTTCAGAAAAATTAAAGATGATTGCCACAACAGACAATTGCAAGTCAGTCACCATTTCTGAATAGCCAGTGGCGGTATTACAATTGGAAGTTAATTTATTATAAACACTTAAGCCTATCAGCAATTAAGATTCCATTTTTGAGTGTTCCTAAGTTGAAGCATCACAACAGGGCAGAAGGAGGCTCATGCCAAATATATGTACACAAAGAATTGCAGAGAGGACAACATTATGGAGGAAGCTCTCACTTTTCCTGGGAAATCAACATGAGAGGATGCCTTTCTGAAATGCCTGTACACTAATGCACACAGTGCAGGGAGCAAGCAGTATTAGACGTCTGTGTGCAGGTACAGAGCGGCAAACTTATTGAGACCACGGACAGGTGGTGGGACAGCACACTTGACCATAGTGCTGCAATTGATGCGTACAAGCTTTTTAGGAAGGACAACCTAGGATGACGATGAGAGGAATTCCTTTTATATGAGAGAGCAGTAGGAATGCAGGCAGCTGTGCCTTGGGATGAATGATGAGCCAGCTGAGACTGTGTGTGGGTATTAGAGGGCACACCAGCACAGGCAATGTTGCAGTGGGTGTCTGCTACAGACTGCCTGATCAGATCCTGCACTTGGGTCACAACAACCCCATACAACTACAGGCTCGGGGAAGAGTGGCTGGAAAGCTGCCCGGTGGAAAAGGACCTGGGGGTCAACAGCCAGCTGAATATGAGCCAGCAGTGTGCCCAGGTGGCCAAGAGGGTCAATAGTATCCTGGCTTGTATCAGGAATAATGTGGCCAGCAGGACTCAGGAAGTGATCATGCTCCTGTAGTCAGCACTGGTGAGGCCACACCTCGAATACTGTGTTCAGTTTTGGGCCTCTCACTACAAGATGTCATTGCAAGGCCACTCTCAATTACATTCAAAAGGTCATGGCAAACAGGGAAGGTTCATGAGGACTGTAAGAAAAAAAGAAAAAAAACACCCTTATCTTCAAGAAGGGGGATCTAGAGAACCACAGACCAGTCAGCGTTACCTAGGTCCATGGGAAGGTGATAAAGCAAATAATTATGAAAACCCTTTCCAAACCTGTGGAGAACAAGAAGGTGATTTGGAGTAGTCAGTATGGATTTATGAAGGGGAAATCATGTTTAACCAACCTGACAGCCTCCTACAATGAGAGAATCAGTTTGGGGATGAGTGGAGAGCAGTAGATGTTGTTAGCAACACTTTTGGCACAGTCTCCCATAACGCACTGTCATAGACAAACTGAAGAAGTACAGGATAGATAAGTGGACAGTGAGGTGGAGTTAAACCTGGCTGACTCACTAGGCTGAAAACATTATGATCAATAGCACAAAATCCAGCTGGAAGCTGGTTACTAAGGTTGTATGCCAGTGTTTTTTGGGGGGCTGATACTGTTTATCATTGTCATTAATGACCTGGATGATGGACAGAGTCCACCCTCAGCAAATTTTCAGAGATAAAAAAAATGGGAGGAGTGATGCATAAGGTGCTGCCATTCAGAGGGACCCAAACATACCAGAGAATTGAACAGAGAGGAACCTCATGAAGTTCAGCAGAAGAAAATGCCAAATTCTGCCCCAGGGAGGAATAAAATCATGCACCAAGACATGCTGGAGACCAACCAGCTACAAAGCAACTTGGCAGAGAAGAATCTTGGGGTTCTGATGGGCTCTAAGTTCAATATAAGCCAGCAACGTGCCTTTGCAGCAAAGAAAGTCAACAACTTCCTAAGTTACATTAGGAAAAATGTTGCCAGCAGGGTTGAGAAAGGTGATCCTTCCCCTCTACTGAGCACTGGTGAGGCCACATCTGCCATGTTGTGTCCAGTTCTGGGCTCCTTAGTACAAGAGAGGCATGGTCTTACTGGATTGAGTCTAATAGAGGGCCATGAAGTTGGTGAACAAATTGGAACATCTGTCATACGAAAAGGCTGAGAGAGCTGGAACTGTTCAGCCTGGAGAAAAGAAGGCTCAGGAGGATCTTACCAATATGGGAGGATCTTGCTCAATGGGAGACAGTAAAGAAGACAAGAATCAGGCTCTTCTCACATAGGAAAATACAGTTAAACATAAGAAAAAATATTTTTACTGTAAGGGCAATCAAACACTGGAACACATTGCCCAGAGGGGTTGTCGAGTCCCTGTCCTTGGAGATATTCAAAACTCAACTGGAAACAACCCTGAGCAACCTGATTCTACCTTGAGCAGGGGGGGTGGACTGGATGATCTCCAGAAGTGCCTTCCAACCTCAGCTCTTCTGAGATTTTATGAATGCTGTTCTAGTCTGCGATTCTGTTGTGGGAACCAAGCCTTTAATATTTTTTTTCAGATTTTAAATCCCTATTTACAATAGTACTGCAACAGATGCTGCAAAAGAGATACTTGTACAGGTGAAAACAGACAAAAGTCATATAGTATATTAATCTGTTTCTTAAAAAAAAGAATGCATTTATATTTACTACTGGAATAAAGCAGCACCAATCTTTGAAGCAGACTTGTGTGATTTTCTACCACACAATGAAACTGAAGGAGGAAAATCTGGAGTATTCAAAATGAACAAAATCAAGAAACTTTCTAAACACATTTCTGGAGACTGGTCTATAAAATTCTGAAAAAAATACAAAATACTTATTTCATACTATATTACATACTTTGTACAGTTCTTTTTAATTGGCCTCTGAAAAATCACACTTCAGATACAGAAATCTCTATTCTTTGAACTCGGTGCATCAGTACCACCTGAGCAGACATACTGACCTTGACTGTTCTTCTGCTACGAAGAACAGTAGGCACTGCTGCTGAACATGGAAGGTGTTCCTCACATGGTGAGGAAGACCAGTAGGTCTGGAGGGGGGCAGGCAGCCCTGTACAGCTTCTGTGTGAGACATCACAACAAAGACTAACCAAAGTGCGGGAGCGGGAATGCAGCAAGGAGCAGAGGTGGGCTGTCCAGGAGCAGCAGTTCACCATGCAGGCTGAACACTGAAACGTGGCTTCTCTGTTTTTCCTTTTTGGGTTCACTCAGGCTGCTACCTTATTCCTGTTGCCTGTCACTGAGACTCTACCCTGAGAAATACACAGTTCCCTCACTCACAGACTTGGC
>NW_009258671.1:2325870-2337596 GCF_000687185.1 Egretta garzetta | reverse complement strand
TTGAGAGACAAGGCAATTGAGAAATGCCAGGTTACTTATACTAGGTCATATTAAAAAAAAAGAAGTGACAGGAGCACTAGCAGAATCTACCTAGCCTGATTCAGTGCTCAAGCTACAGGAGAAAGGAGAGCACCTTTTTGTGAATGATAAGCATGTCTTTTACAAATGGGTATAAAGGGAGAGAGGTTAGAAAAGAATGAGGTATATCCAATTGGACAAAGAGCAATATTCATGTTCAAGAGACCTCTGCAGACCCAAATTAATCTCAATGAAGGAGATAAACCAAACAGTTGGAGTAGTGACGCACATCCTCTGGCACAAGAAATATTCCATAGAAAGCACTTGTTTCTAATGTTGCCTGATGAGAATGGACAATCAGAATGTCACTCACAACACTGAGAAGATCCCCAAGACACTAATCATCACTGGGAAAATCCAAGCTCTTGTCACCATACAGAAAGGCATGAAAAGAGTTTGCAGAAAGTTATTATGTAGCTAAACAAAATGTGGCCTGAGGTGACATTAATCAACCACTGAATGTCATCACCAAAAAAAAAAAAAAAAAAAAAAAAGAAATGGGCTTGTTTGATTGTTTGGTTTGAGGGTATTCTTTTCTTTTCTGTATTTATGGACTAAGTTTTTTTACACCAGTTTGTTTTACATTTTGCTTTCAAATCAGTGGGAAAAGATGTTTTTCTATTCAGCTATAATAATCCCAATCCTTCTAAGAAAAACATTGAAGCAAAACAGAATTGCAATCAGAAGAAAAACTCTATTTAAGTTCCTTCCAAAGCACAGCTCTTTAGATAAAGTCTTAGTCCACTATGCTATAATTCACCAAAATTCTATAAAATCCTAGCTAGATATTGTTTGCTTGAACTAGTTGCCAGTAATAAGTTTACTGTTTGGAAAACTACTTAGAAATGCATTTTTAGTTATTGCTTTCAGAAACAAAAAGGTACTGGTCCACCTACCTATAAGATCTAATATTAGGAAAGGCTCAGAGAGTTTGAAAAGTCATTTCTTTGTCTTGACATGGCTTAGGAAGTTAAAAACTTTAAAGCATTTTTTCAGCACAAACCCCAATACTTTAAAGCTTCTCACAGAAACTTAGAGCACCTCATACTGGAATGGATCCAGGTGGTTACGACATTTGTCTAGATGGCAAGTTCTCCCATTTGAGGTTAAAACAGGAATGTAATAAAAAAAAAGTAACTGCACCACAGTACTTTGGTGTTTCGCCCTCTTTCCAGAACTGGGAGATGCCCAGGGATATAAATACTTGAGTTGCTGTGAAATAAATTATTCAAGCTTTCTAGAATCTCCAGAAGGGTTTGCTTGGAGTCCTCTGAAAGAAAAAAAAAAAAAAATTGTTTCAACTATCGGTTATTGATTTGTAAATATCATCAGGTAAGAGTGGGTACAGAGGGAAAAACTATAGAAATTCATTATGCTATAAGTTATTCTGCCATATTCATCACTGTGGTATTTGTTGGGAGCAGAAAAAGGAAAAAAAAAAACCCAAAAAAACCAAAAAAACCAAGAGACCTCAGTACAGGGAGAGAAGGTAGTGGTAGAACTTCTAATGAGAATAAAAGTTGCAGTATGGATGGTTTAACCATGCCTCTTCCATTACAATTCATGGAAAATTCTATGGCAAAATCTTTTAGCTTTCACTCAAAACCTTCATTACTGCACAATGCCATACACATAATAATTCTTGTTTGCCAGTTTCTACTTTGTGAAGCATCTAGCCCTAATAAATTGCAAAGGTATTTCTCTAGGCATGAGAACAGATTTGGAAGTTAAACTACTATTGGATTTACATGTCAAGAAGAAAGTTCAGAAGTTTATTTTTTGTTTAAGTACAAATTTCTGTAAGCATTACAATGTTCAACCGTCATTTGTCCTTCCTCAGCTGCTGCAAAATTGTCTGAGTGAAACACTGTTCAGAAGGATTGCTCTGTTCAACATTATAATCTTATACTCAGCAGTCTCTTTCTTTAGAGGATGTCAAACTCCTTTACAAACCTGACTTACTGCTCTGTGAGCTAAGTGCTGGGTGAGTTCACCCACCAGTGAATTCATGACCAATGAGGGGTGACAGCCATTTAACAGCATCTGGTAAATCTTGCAAATCAAGGATAATCTTAATTAGAACTTGACAAAAGCATCAGAGACAATATGATTATTCTTGTGAAACACCTTGGAGTTTTCCTGATGTTCAAGGTGGGGTTTTGCTGCAGAATAAGACTCAACTCTACCTACAGCCTAGTGCAGAGCCAGGCAAATCAGTCAACTGAGCTTTGAGAGCGCTCACCCAAGTAGCTCACTAATCTCAGTTCATCCCAAAGTAGACATCTAGGACTCAGTTAAGTTGTCCAAGCATGGATGCCTGCTGCCATCCAAGACTTCCAGGTTGGCTTGGCAGATCTGTCACAGGGGCAATGTGAGACACAGCCTCTCCTGGAGAAGCAGCTGGAGGCCGGGTATGGTACTGCTGGGAGGACACACTGGCACTAGTGCCTGTGGATGAAACAAGGCTCTAGTGACTTGTCAACTGATTAGCTCTCTACACTTTCTTGGTGGTAGTTACTAGGTCTGTATTGACTGAAGTGGAAACACAAGCTCCTAGCTCACATGCAAATACCTTTATATTAAGGCACCCAAGTTTGTCTTAGATTTAAACTGAAACCCATCCTCTCATCCATGCAAAAATTTTAGAGCAGTGGCTTTCTGCCTGTCTTATTGTGGAGAGACATAAACATTACTGTATCAAATTATATCAGCTTTTCAGGTCTCCCAAAGTCATTTGGAACAGCATTTGTGCAAGGCATAGAAATGAATACGGAAAAAATCAGGTTATATTTCCTGAAGTACAGTATCAGAAAAACTGCTAGTGAGCCTTCACTGAAACTGCAAATGAATATTTGTGAGGTCAAAAACTAGTAGACCAGAAATAAGAATCGTACACCAAAATCAAATTCAACAGGCCGCTTTTTTTTTTTTTTGTAAAGTGATACAAAAATGAGTGCAGGGACATTTGTGTAAATCTACAACCCAAACAAACCCTTCAGATCCACCTACAGAGCTTCCCGTGTGATTAATCTGGCAATACCATTTCCGCTTTCACAAAACACTTACAGTTGGCAACTGCATGGGACTGAGACAGGAATTAGGGGTCCTGGGTGTAGTCTGTGGGAAACAGGAGTCCGCTAGAGACTTCTACACTAAAAGGAGAAGGGACTGGTTACACAATACATTAAGAGGTGCTGCTATGGGAGAAGGAGGGTTTGCCTCTTGGATCTCAGAACCAGCATGCAAGGAAAAGGGAGAAAAATTTGTTGCTCCCTCTGCAGATAGGATCTGCACTTCACCAAGAGGTGGAGGAGGTGGTGTTTTCCTATACAACAGCCTCTCCCTCAGATTAGTTTTATTAAGAGGAGTGCCAAATTCCCCCCAAAAGTAGAGAGCTCAGCCTGCAACAACAGACAAAACCTCTTCTCCAGCCTCCCCAGATCAGCTCTCAGGCCTCTCTCCTGAACAACTTCATGAGGAATTGCTGTGAGATTTGCGGAAAGCAATTCTTGCTGAATGCCTCCTTCCTTCGTAACTTAAGCCAAAGGGGAATACAGAGCTGATTATTAATTGCATGATGTGTTGAAAACACTGAGGAAGCATTTTAAACCTCTTCCATAAGTACCATTTGCAGACTTACAGGGACAAAACTCTGCTTTTCCACAGCAGGTCATATTTTAGATGGAAGAGAGCTTCCCAGGCTCTGAATGAGCCAGGCAAACAGCAAGGAACTATGAGACTGTCCATATGCCTTATATCTGCTGTGGTTTTTTCCCCTTCAGAGAAAAAAGGTGCATGTATTTTCACATGCTGAGGAATTCTAAGGAGTTTTAGAGAAAGGAAAGGCACAGCAGTTTATCTCCCAAAATCTTGTCCTTTCCAGTATTCAGGAGGGGGCTGTAGACAAACACTGCATTGATTCAATGCAAATTTTATGCATATTACTGAGCTCTAGCCTTGGTTACAGCCATCAACACTGAGCAAAATGAACATGTCATTTGTCAGAAAATGTTGTTATTCAGAGAGCTGCTGCACAACCATTAAATCTTCCTCTGAACACATGCACTGGATCAAGCTTTCCTAACCACAGCAGGAGATCGATTTGTGCCCTTAAAAAACAAGTTACCTTCCTTATCTTAACTTGAATACCTTGCAGCATTACAAATGATCTTAATTACACAGCTCTCTTTACACACAGGTTCATGAATATGAAATACTCTGATTAAAGTAACGCTGAAGTTCTATACACATTCATCTCTGGAGGTAGCTCCATCCGAGTTAATGGACTTGCAACAGGGATCAGTTCTGCCTGCTGTGCTGAAGCACTGTCTCACATAATGCATACAACCAACAATTAGATGATGAAGTGGCATGGTAAAAAGGAGATTTAGCTTTCTGGGGTGAAACAGGGTGAGCGTCATGTTACAACTACAAAAAGCCATACGTGAGTTAGCTTGAGGGAAAGCAGTTACACTGAAACAAAATAGCCCTGCTTTCCTTAACGCCGAAGCTCCAGCTATTTTATGTTTCCTCCTTAACCCACGCGGTAATTACTGTGCACATCTAGCCAAAGCCAGCCATGACATTCCCAGTCACAGATCAGAGCATGCCTGGACCCCATCCAGCGCGGCGTGAGGACTCTTCTGCGCAGTGAGTCATAGCCTGCTTCTGGCTGCATCTGCCTCTCCCACTGTCCCAGAACAACCCTTCTGGCTGCTGGCATCACGCTGGCCTTGCCCAACGCTGCAGCCAGCGAGGAAGAACAGAGTGGATGTGGCAGATCACAGCCCTTGGCCAAAAGGTAATGTTTTCAACAGGAAGATGATTAATCTCTTAATAGGTGACGCGTATAAGAACCGTTTCTCTGCCAGCAAGCTTCCAGGAAGCAGCTGTAGTGGGGCAAACCGGGATTTGACAAGAGCTGGAGACAACTAAGGGGTTCATGTGAAAAAGGAAGGCAAAAGTCCCAGCTATCGTTCTTGGTGGAGGCAGATTCACAGTGAGCAAGAGTCAGAATGATCTTTCTAAACCCCGGCAAATGAAGTAAGGCCACAAAGTCTCTGGTAGGACAACAAAAATGGCCCCACTGAGTTTGGGAAGAAGCAAGCCCAACCAGGAACACAATATCTTTTACTGAGTGACAGAGAGAGTAAAGACAGATGCCTGAAGATCAAGTGTTAGATCTTCCAGAAAATCTGGCAAGTTTGCTAAGTAGATTGTTATGACTTTTGATTTTGGCAGCCAATTTTATCTGATTGTTAAAGTAAGTCAGAGACCTCCCCAGTGCAAAAGTTGAGCAAGAAATCAGATATGAGTTTTTTTCCCCAACCTAAGCTTCAACACCATCAGTTTTATACGTTCTACTTCCAAGTGCCAAAAATTGTTAACACACCAGTAAGTCAGGGCTCCAACAGCCAGCTCAGCTCTGTGTACTGAGATGGGGAGTTTCTTATGTGAAAAATGAACCCCTGGAAAATATGCATCAGGAAGTCTTCCCACCTAAGAAGAAACTTCTTCAAACATCACTTCTATAGAAGAATTATATTACAGTATTCTGAACTTAGGTTATCAATAACAGGTACTTAACACCACCCTAATGGAAAATAAGTTATGGCACTCTGTGTCTTAAAGAGGAAAGACAGAGGCAAAAGCATAAAGCATTTCACATTTTTGTCATGTACCTGAATATTAGCTGGCCTGAGAGAGAATTCTCATCTTGCTCTTCATGGTACGTGCATGGCTTTTAACTTCTAGGGAGGTGATGAACCGTATCTAAAAAAAAAAGACATTAAAAGGGACACCAAATTTTTGGTGAGACAATTAATTATTAATGTTTCAGAGAAGATCAGAGCAAACTTTTATGAATTAATGTTTCCCTGCTCCTCTAGCTTACGACATCATGTGAATTGTGTCCTAATTCAACCAAAAGTTTTATCTGTTTGGGGAAAAGGGAGGGGGAGAAAGATTATATTATGCATGCCTCAAAAATCTGAAACTGCCACGCTTAATAAATCACAGCATTTCTGAAATTGACTACTATTGTTCCAAACATATCCCCATTCTCCTTTCTGTGATGAGAAATGTACTTGTACTTTGTATTTTCATAGCTGAGCGAGTGCCCGGGGGCACGTACAACTTTCTTATTTATTTATTTATATTTTAACACCAAAAGAAGTTTATAATCTTATGACAGAACAATGACCTGCCATGACACTACTGGGAAAAGCTCAGCTTTAGGCCTTGTGAAGGGATTACATCTTACTGGCCTTGGAATCAATTGTTTGCTTACAAAGGAAAGAAAATAAAACCTGCTTCCAAAGGTTAAAAAAAAATAAACAAAATAAAACTAAATAAAACAAGATAAGATACGAACATGCTTAGAGCACCAAAAATCCTGTGACATCCTCCTAGTGCTCTGAACACTGCTGCTTTGACAAAGAGAGGATGGAGAAAGGTGAGTTTACATTTTACTGCTAGCTAATAAGGCTGGACACTGTGCCACCGTGATCACAGGTACTGATCCAAGAAGCAGCTCCCTATTGAACCGAGAAAGTCCAGAAACATTTCCTATGGGAAATCCCAGGGAAATGATAGAATCATAGAATCGCCTAGGTTGGAAAAGACCTTCAAGATCATCAAGTCCAACCGTTAACCTAACCCTGCCATCCCACCACTAAACCATGTCCCTAAGCACCTCGTCTACCTGTCTTTTAAATACCTCCAGGGATGGGGACTCGACTGCTTCCCTGGGCAGCCCGTTCCAATGCTTGACAACCCTTTCATTGAAAAAATTTTTCCTAATGTCCAACCTAAACCTCCCCTGGAACAACTTGAGGCCATTTCCTCTCATCCTAGTGCCCGTTACCAGGGAGAAGACACCAACCCCCATCTTGCTACAGCCTCCTGTCAGGCAGTTGTAGAAGGCGATAAGGTCTCCCCTCAGCCTCCTCTTCTCCAGACTAAATAACCCCAGTTGCCTCAGCCGCTCCTCCTAAGACTTGTGCTCCAGACCCCTCACCAACTTTGTTATCCTCAAGGAACATGCATGCGCCACCAGAGCAAGCAGAGAAACATAAGACAAAGAGAATGGCAAGAAACTGCGAGAAGGGGAACACAGTGTTTGGATACAAGTCCAGAATCTGTCCAGATGTTCAGGACTGACAGCAGATTGGGATCTACAGCCAGCTTTCATTCCCACAAAAAGCGAATAAATCATTTCCAGCACTCAAGCAACATATCCTTCCTCATTCCAGGACTCCTTTCACAGTTGTCACGCTTGTGCTCACCGTGCTTCATTAGCCTTACTTTCCTCTCCTCTTCCTGCTCTCTCCTCTCATCTAGTGCCCAACTCTTTCCTATGTCTCCATATCTGCTGGCGTAACTGAGTAGCTTGTATCCATCTTCTGACTTATCGTTCAGCTACTATATGTCTTATTCCTGTGAACAGAGCTCTAAGACATCACTGGCAAATAAAGAACATGAAGCAGAAACTTGAGCTCTGTGGAGGCCTGTTTGTTTTGGCTGTCGCTGTAGTTTTTATTAATAAATGCCTCCTGCTAGACTAGACTCTATTTATCATGACATTTGTTATCTAGCTTATGTTCTTTTACAGTATTTATTACAAAATTTAAGTTGTGTACAAAACTATTTCTCTCTCTCTTCCCAGGCAGTGAGAAGGGTGGTTATGTTATTTTAATGAATATGCTTGTCTTATGTTATTATTGAGAAGCTTTGGTTAAAGAAGTGATCTTTGTATTTTATTTTGAAAATGTGAAATTTGTGGTTGCTGTGGTCCTTTCACATTGGAGAAGGATTTCTTATCCATCTGCACATTAATAATTCTTTAACTGCTTTCTTGCTCAGATCTCCCAGTTGTGGATTTTTCTCAGACCTCTTTAGCTACTTCTCTTTCCAGCCTTGCCTATCTGATTGGTTTGACGCTTGCTTTCACACACCACATGCTGTAATCAAGAGGATTGCTAGACTAGCCCAGCCAAAAAAAGAAACATCCATTTCCACACTTTCTAGCACCTCCTCCAGTATTGCAACTGAACCCTAACCCTTGAAAAATCCTGTTTAGGATTACAACGAAATCTTGAGAGAAAACATGCATCTAATCAAATTTGAAGGTGTGAAAAATGCAGACTGGTTTCAGAAAGGGGAGCCAAATATTGTGGTATTTTTCTAAATGAAACCTTTGCTTCTAAAAAAACCAGGGTGCATCTCTTAGATGGGGTCTGATCTCTTAGAAGAGTAATTTCTGAGGCACCAAAGTCAGGTTGTATCAAGCAGACAAGGGAACTGGTCAATGTAAAGCCTAGATTTCTGCACAACTTCACCTCTACTGGCTAAAACGTGTGAAAAGTGCAAACGTATCATTATCTAATGTTAGTAACAGTATCTTAAAAAAATGAAGCAAGAATGCACCTCTTCTAGCCTCAGAAAGACCTGTATTTATAGAATAGCAAGGCCTAGATTTAGTTAGAACAGGCAAAGCTTGTAGATGCCACATATAGAGTATATAATATCTTTTCTTAACATGAAGCTGCGTACCATCTTGTTCTTTTCCCTTCTCAAGAGAGTTTTAGTAAAGGTACTGTGCAAAATATTGTCTTGAGTAAGTTCTATTATGCTGAGCCAGCTTGATAATTTCAGTGTTTACTGTCTTGCTTCACAGGTCCCTACATTCACAGTGATTTATACAAAGTGTTCTGTTTTCTATCTCTCCCAAACTGTTTTAATACTGCACTAGGTAAACAGAATGTCATCAGATTTCCAGTCCTTCCTGGGTAATTTTCCCCAGTTATGTAAATGTTTATCTTAATTCTACTCCTTCCTTTGCACTTTTAAAAAATATTTTTGCTCCTTCTCTGTGCTGAGCCAGTGTGATAACCACTATGCAGAATCGAGACAAAAGAATACCAGGGCTGGATGCCAAGGAGCAAGGCTGCAAGTACCCAGCCAACAGTGTAGTCTTTGATTGCCAGTTATCCAAGAAGGCAGAAAGCAGCATTATTACCCAAAACCTCCAAATACACTTAGTAGAAAGCTTCAGCGTGGTAATTCAGCACACTAGCACCTTGCATTTACATAGTAAAACTAGTTGCTCCTGTAAACGTGTTCACAGGTGTGCCAGTGTCAGACACGTACCTAGCAGTAGAAGTTTAGATCAAGACTTGGTTCCCCTGATTATTTTTCCCACCATCTAACCTGTGTTGTATTTGGCAAACAAGCTTCTGGGGAAAGGGAACAGCATGCAAAGTGTTGGCAACAACATTCTGTTTGATATGCTTAAGTTAATTAATAGAAAACAGCTCATGTCAACAAAGTTTACATTTCTCATGCTTTCTCTCTTTAACCACTTGAACTGAACTATATAAAAAGCACTTTAGAACCTACTTTGTGTATAAAAAAATCAGTACTCTTCCAAATAAGTTTGTCAGTGTACAAAGTTGTTGATAGGTTGGGGATCATTTCCGTAGCCAAACAGTGAATCTAACTCAGCAGAAGACACTGAAACTTCAGTACAAGCTTCCTTCCAGACAAGCTCTGCTTTCTTTCCAGCTCATAAAAAAAATATAAGATACAGGACCAGATAACTACAAAAATCCACAGATTTCAGTGGGTGGAATTCTGAAGATAACCATCTTATTTCAGCAGACTTTGAAAAAAAAAAATGAAATAAACAATTCAGCTAGCAAGAGGTTGACACATTAATCTTTGTGCTTGGAAAACCAAAATTCTGCTTGCCTCTACTACAAGTGATACTCGTATCATCCCTTTGTTTGGACATCCATCTGCTACCAGGTTCAAACTTGGTTAGCAACATGCACTTAGCTAAATAGGCATGTGTTTTAGTAGCATGGATAAAGTCCTCCTTAATTGCTCACACCTTCTATGTTAAGTTTCTAAATATGGTTACGTAAGCCAGAAGTCTACTCTGATTTGGTAGGATTCGATGGCTTGTTTCTTCAAAAAGTCATGTAAAGCATGAACAAGTTGTCTTTCCTATGACTATATAAGGAGCATAAAGAAAAAGGGACCCATTCCTAAGCTAAGCTTCTGCACAGTTAAGATGCTTTAGTTTAATTTTGTGAATACCGAAAGCCACTTAATCATCCAAAAGTCAGAGTAGGTACCATAGCACTCAATACTGGCTCATCAATCAGCAGCTGCGAGAGATAATGCAGTGCTGTATTTACTGAGTGAGTCTGGAATCAGGGACTTTCTGTATATGACTTATGGTAATGTAAAGCAAATGAGCTGCGCAGCCTGGATGAACTTAACATCCCGGTGGTTTAGTTTACACAGAGGTAAAGCAGAAATAACAACAGTCAAGCAGAGCCAAGTCAGATTGCAAGGCTTTGTGGGCCAGTGCGATACGAAGAGACCCCCAGCTGGGAGGTAGCACAAGGTGCACATTCCTCACCCAGGACTGCGTTATGCCCAGACCAGTGGGTGCTTCTGCATGACAAGTGCTCTTCAGTAATGCAGTCAGGCACAAAGAGAAGTAGCTATAAAGCACAATTGGAGAGGACTTTCCCTCTGTAGCTTCCCTGCACTTCCTGGTACCTTCAAGCATTTTTGTAGGCCCAGTGGGTTTACTGTTTTGTTTTTGTCTTCTACTACTAGTAGCAACCATAGAAAATGGGAAATGAGGTGTGTAGTTGATCTTCACAGGTAAGATGATGGGCTGAAGCAGAAGCCAAAGGTTATTTATGATCTCCTCCATAAGGCCAAGAAGAAGTTTTCCAAAAACTCAGGACTGAAGTTAATCTGTATTTCATTTCCTCCAGCTGCAAGACAACTGCCGTGCTTTTGTTGTAATACAGGCTCTGGCCAGGGAAGAAATGGCAAGAAGAACTGGCAAGGGCAAGGACAGAGACACAGAAGGAAACAGATTTAATTTCACATCAGATCATTTCCCCAAATTGTAGAAACAGTAAAGAAAACATGAACAGTATTTCCACTGAGCATGATATGGAAATTTTTGGACCATTTCTTAGAGGGAAAAGTATCCAAAACACCTTTAGGGCTGAGCTGAACAAGTTCACTGAAAGTTAATAGGACTAATTTTCCTAAGATCCCTGAGCACTTAAGAAAAAAAAAAAAAAAATCTTACAATATGCATGTTTTCTGCTTGTTGCCAGAAAGAATTGGCTGCTTCTAAAGACCAAGAATACAGAAGAAAAAGGTAACTTAGTCTTCAATCTCAGCCTGACTACTTCTTCTGCACCTGGCACAGTCACTCACTTCCAAGAACAGTACATTTAAAATCTTCCTGTTTTATCCAGTACCACTCTGATCTCTAGTATTCACAGGCACGAAGGTAGATTAAAAGTGCTTGAAAAGAACAGACCTGACAGCTGTGTCTGGCAGCAGAACTTGCTTTTCTTTTCTTCCCACAGAAGCATTTACAGCCTTTTTGGCTGACGTAAAGACAGGCACATGCACACCTTATGTAGTCCCCAGTTCGTGTGCTTAACCTCACTCATATACCATGCCATCATAACACACAGACCTACAAAGAACACACCTGAAGACTTCAGTTAAAAGGAGATGCCACAGCCAGTCCACCTACATGGAGTAAATGCAGAATAGCGCTGTCACCCACACAGGCAACCCAATATCTTCTGCTGTTGGAGAGA
>NW_009258671.1:2290067-2325853 GCF_000687185.1 Egretta garzetta | reverse complement strand
GAAGGAAAGAGGATGTGAAAGATATCACATCAGAGAAGTGAATTAAAAGAAAAAAAAAAAGTTGAGTACAGCAACATTTGGAAATTTCTGAAGTTTCTAAGGAATGGGATTGAGTCTTCTGATTCAGGTTCAACCTCCTGATTTAGGTTAGGTTATGTTGTCCTCAAAGGGAAGGCGCATTGCAATATTTTGCACATGAAAGAAAAATGTGTGAATGGAGTTTGTATGCACAAAAAGCACAGGTGAACATTACCCTGAGTATGCGTTTTTCTCCCTAAGTCCCCATTTCCAGATCAAACATACCTTGGGTTATGCTCTGAAACAAAAGACCAAGAAGAATTTCTCTCTCGATGTTACAGAGTGTAAATGATGCTTGAGGAAACATTCATTAACTGATGGGACTAGTCAGAAACAGAATAAAAACCAGGTAAATCACCACCAATAGTTTTTCACTATTGCTTTCCCCCAACAAAATCAGGACTAGCACCAGCACTTCTCTTTTGCAAAAACAAAATCAGTGCAATGCTGAAAAGGTCCAGCCTAGTTTAGGGCTTAAAAGGGTGGGACAGAAAGCAGAAATGTTCATCTGGAACCTTAACACCTCTTCTTCTGCCCTTGTTTAAGTGGTTGACTCTCAGGGAATATTGTAAGGCCAAGAAGTTTATCCCTTAAATGGAGTGAGTTGATGCATTTGTGGAGAGTGTGCTTTCATTACAATTGTTTGTAAGTAAGTGGCCTATCTGACACTATTGCTCTTTCATGTGTACAAAGGAAAAGCAGTATAAATAAACTAAAACCAAAATGAGATACCTTAATACAAGTATGCATTTTACTTGATTTAAAAACTTCAGGTTTTAGAACTGAAATGGCTAAAACTATTTTCTTCACAGTTTGTTTTTTAAAATAAGCCACGTGCTTACTTTCATTAAAAAGACTAATCACTTAATATTCAAAATGCTTTTGACTGGGTAAAGTGGTTATTTTTACTTCCAGTTTGGGGGGGGGGAGGGAAAAAAAGTCTCCAATGCATTTTAGCCTAACTGTGGGGAGCATGAAGCTCTGGCTAGATTTAACGGAAATGCTAGGAAAAGGTACCTATCAAACCTACATTCTTTTACATCTTTCCAGCCTAAAATAAATCTTTTGCCTCTGGACTCCTCACTGTTCTCACTCCTGATATGGGCAGCCTATTTAAAAGCAGCTACTCAGCATGTCGCACGCATGCTAACTCTTTCTGGTGGTATAAATCATCTGCGTCAGTCCATGCAGGAGGGAGGGAGGGCACCACTAGTGCAGCTGGCTTCCCCAGGCAGCGTGGGACCTTTGCAATAATTCGGTACCTCTCCTTCTTCGGTTCCCAGTGTGAGAGAGGTTGAGGGAACATGGCCAGAGCATTGCTCTATTTCAGCTATTCTTGGCCATTGTATCAGCCTCTCAGGGCCATAGGAAGTGTAATGTAATGCCGTTCTAAATTTATGTCCTAGGCTGGACCAAGATTAGGGGAAGTTTTTAGGTCTCCTGCTATGTTTTCAGCTCTGTTTCCTGGGGCAGGGTAAAGGGAAGGGGAAGGAAGAAATACTGACTAGACAATTAAATTGATTTAACCCAAAGAAGGCAGAAAATACGGATCTCCCCAGTAGCATGTTTAAAGACTGACTTTTAATAGGATACCTTTGCTTTTAATGAGAGTTTCAGCATTGTCTCTTTAACCCCTCCCTACAAGACACTTCTCTCCCAACCTTGCTCCTCCTGCTTCTGAATTAATCCATGCGTAAGGACCAAGAGGATATGCAACTCTGGAAACTCACAGAAGATGAGTTACAGTGACACCAGTCAAATGAAATTACGTGTGTTCAACAAGATCAGCTCAAAGATCTATTAATCAAATGAATCTTTATCTCCCAACAGCTCTAGTTACAAAAACATTAAGTTCCAGGTGAAGCGACGATCTGTCAATGGCATGCTACCTGAAAGGGTTAATTGTGAGAAAATATTCTTTATGACAAAAAGGCATTTATTCTCTCGACATCTATGCTGTTTAAGTCAACAGTAATAGGTTCAAGTTAAGCTGGGATCTGGCGAATCCCTGTGGAAAGAATGCTACACACGAGATTTCCCATTAAACTGTCCCTGACCAGGCTCTGGAACCCAACTATTCAGCAACTTGCTTGGACAGGGTAATATGTGCCAGGCTTTATACAGTACTAGAGAGAATCTAGACATGTATACTTAATAATGTAATGAAGTTTGAAATTTATTGTAACTTTAATATTGAAGGATTTAAAAGCAATTAGACTACTTTAAAATAGCAAAGAGTTTATGGGAATGCAATATGGATTGGAACAAACAGGCCTAAATCAACACTGGTTTGGAAGTCTAGTAAGGACTAGAACTATGGGAGGTAATTCAGGACCAGATGCATCAAATTAATTCCAGTAACACTGGAGTGTTAAAAATGGCAACAGAAGCCAGCTTTGTTCAATCGAATGGAAAAATAATCATCCATTCTCTCCCTTTCT
Organism: Egretta garzetta; assembly: GCF_000687185.1. Taxonomy (NCBI): domain Eukaryota; kingdom Metazoa; phylum Chordata; class Aves; order Pelecaniformes; family Ardeidae; genus Egretta; species Egretta garzetta. Next base: position 2,323,334 of record NW_009258671.1, on the reverse strand, counting down.
GCCCCTAAGGAGTTGGATTTTCCCGGCACAGACATTCATTGGTGGCAGCAGATGCACCAAAATGTCTGGCACCAAGAAACTGAAGACAAATAAAAAACATACAGGGGGGAGCAGGAAAAAAAAAAAAGAGAAGAGAAAAAAATTTTTAAAAAACCACACGTGTACGTAATGCAGAAAGGTGAAGCTGCATTCCATGTTTTACACTGAAGTCTCAAGCCAGATAACACACTTGAAATGTGAAGTAATGGTCAGTACAGCATAGCTAAAACATAGTAAAGGTTATGAATAGGGCGTCTCTAATGTTAGAAGCAATTTAACATACCTTTAAAGCATTGTATTTTAGTTACTGTGTACTCCCAGTCCCAAAAATTCTACAGATGCGACTCCTTACCACCACTAGATTCCTCTGTCATGCTCAGTTCTCAAGGGCAGACAGTGCTTTGAAGCACCCAATGATCCCTAATGCTGGGGATGTATACAGCCCCTATACCTGGCTTGATGAAAGTTAGGGTTTGGGTAATGTGGAGATGGAGACTGCAGATGACTGGAGTTTTTAACAGGGGATTTCATCCAAAGGTCTCCAGTTCTTCCTCACATTTACTTGCAAGCTACACAGAAACTGCTTCTCAGGTTCTTTCACACCGTAGCAACAAGTGCGTGGAATCGCACAACAAAGCTACGAAGCCATTTGGGAGGAAATGAAAGGGGACTGTGTCTCAGATGCTTATGTGGAAAGTACACCAATTACTCATAGTAATTTCTAGTCACAACTGGAAGTGGATGAGCAAGTCACAATTTGTTCAGCAAATTTATGACTTTTCTCAAGAATTGTCTGTGAACAGACTGTGACTTTTATTAATTTGTCTCCGGTTGGCAAGGGTGCACCAAATATTTTATGTGAATGAGTCCTGGCCAATGGATTGCTCACAGACTTATGTCTGTTCTAATTGCTTCAATATTCCCGCTTTGACATTCAAGCTGTGGAGGCTTAGATCAAGCCCTGGTTACAACAGATACAGTTTCATTCCTAAAGTAATGAGAAATTTACCTTTTCGACAGAAGATAGCCATAGAAATCTCCCCCTCGTTCAAAACAAAGCATAGCAAATCGGAAACAGATCTCTGGCACTGACAGAAAGGCAAGGAGGAAATAGAGAAAATATTGATTAATGAGATTTATTTGTGCTGCGGATGGCGATCAAAGGGGAGCGAATGCAGTGTGTAGCACTCACCATTGCTTTTAAAACCAAAATTCCTTTGATGTGCAGCACAGTATCCGGCCATTATGGGAATTAAAAGAAAAAGCCATGAGAACATTATTAATAAAGGTTTAAACTGAACAGCTTCAGGCACCAAGCACATAGTACCAAGGTTTTTGCTTTCTAAATGACCAGCTGGTGATTAATTATGACAAATTGCATTTAACTATCATTTGGTTTAGTGAACAAAACCTCTTGATGCAAATGGTAGTATAGTTTCCATACAGAGCAGCCTGTATATTTGCAGAGTCAATAAGCTTTGAAGCACAAAGAAAAAGACACCCAGAATGCAGAAGAGGTTCCCTAAGAGCAGAAGGGCCGTAGGGGCTGTTCCCAGCAGTGCCAGGGAAGCTATACTGCACTCAGCAAGGAAGCAGAAATGTCACATCACTACCTGTGTGGGGAGGATTTTTGCAACCTCCTCTCCCAATTTGTCCTTGCACATCTCTGCTGGCTTCTCCTTTCCCTCTTCGTACAAAGGTCTCACCAGAGGCTGGGCTCCCCTGTGGAGGCTGCTCAGCCCACTGACAACAGCTCCAGTCCCTGCTTATGTCACCTAATCCAACCCATTGCAGCCAATGCTGACAAGTACTCAGCACCCTCAGCCCAGAAAAGGTCACTCTCCTCCAGTTTTTCCACTCTTTGTGGATCTCTGAAAATTTTCTTTGCAGCCAGGGTGGACTTGAGGCTCCTTACCTGCTCAGACAGAACTGAATTTTGCCAAGGCCCAGCCTGGACAAAGCCATTCCTGCCATTGGAAGAGACAACAAGCCAAAGGGAGGTCTCTGGAGGGTCAGGCTTGCAGCGTCTTTTGCTACCTGGGAAGTCAGGACAAGGCAGCAGCTTCGGCGAGGAGCTCCCACCCATACTCTCAGCCTCCCCCAGGAATCAGGCAACTCTGACAACCCACTGCCTTGCCAAAGGCTTGAGTTGATCTCACCCGCAGCCCCTGTCCATAAACTGATCATGCATCCTCTCACCGTAAAAGACTTCACCCACATGGGCATTTATCATGGCAATGATGTCCCTTGCCACGCTCCGTAAAAGTTCTGACACTTACTCAGTTACATAAAAAAACGAAAAATTTTTTCACCGAAAGGGTTGTCTAGCATTGGAAGGGGCTACCCAAGGAAGCGGTCGAGTCACCATCCCTAGAAGTATTTAAAAGATGGGTAGATGAGGTGCTTAGGGACATGGTTTAGTGGTGGGATGGCAGGGTTAGGTTAATGGTTGGACTTGATGATCTTAAAGGTCTTTTCCAACCTAAATGATTCTATGATTCTGTGATTCTATGGGATGCTTATCATTACTTTGGAAGATGCTATGGATCGATATAATCTACTTTTCTTTGCAAGCTGCCTGCCATGCAATGGGACAAGATGCAGAAGACTGACACATATTTTACAGCCTTCTGAAAGAGGGGTTTTTGAAGAATGTGAAAGTTATAAAGGAAATTGACTTCTAAAATCTCTATATAAGAACAGCTTTATATTTTGAAAATACCCCTCTCAAAACCAGGAGCTTCATATGTAAAGTGAATCCTGTTATAAAGGTTTAAGATTGACAAGCATTTTGCCACCTCATATATTACTTGATATCACCTTAAGTTTTGCCTCCTCTACTACAGTAATGAAGGATAATTCTTTGCTTACAGAAAAAGAAGCTCCTCCTATGCTACATCTCTATTGATACCAAACACCAAACTGCATCTTGCAAAAAAAATTGAGGGTTTTGAAGAGGACCAGTCCTACTTGTCTAAGAGTATCACATCTTTGCCACTTAATTCTTTTATCACAAAAAAAAAAAAATGGAATTTAAAACTTTTTTTTTTTTTTTTTTTTTTTTACAAAGATGACCTCACAGATCATTTAACAGATTGATTTGGTCAACATTGCCACAATGGTAGTGCGTTATGTTAGGACTAGTACTAGCTTGCAGCACAGAGACTATGAAGATCGTAAGTGGAAGGGAACTAATAATGAACTAAAGAAAATGCATTACAACACACTGCACTGCATGGTAGAATGCAGAGATAGAGGCTACAAAGGCTACAAAGACAGTTTATTGACTAAAAAAAGCTATTAAATTGCTAATTTCACCTGAAGTAATATCTTGAATATATTAAGCAGGGCTGCACAAATCCTTATTGGATCAGCATTTGAATAAAAAAATGTTTCTCTCAAAAAAACTTCTCATGATAAAAATGCAGAAAACACTTAAAATATCTCACTGCGGGGATGGGGGGGAAGAGAGAGAGAGAGGCAAGGGGGAGGGGAGAGGGGAGAAATCTGTTTTGTGTCAAATGAAACATTCCCTACAGTTGAATAAGAAACCTTTTCTTTTAGGACTAAGAAAAACAAAGCAAATGAAGAGTTATACTTGAAGTTTTCATGATTGCTTCCCTTTCACACAAGAATGGACGAACTATAGGACATTTCCAGGATACTTAAGTCTTCTCTGTTTTCCTAATCAGATGTGAATGTTCTCACGTTCTCATCTAACCATAGGGTACTACTGCATTTTTTGTTTGTCACAAGAAGGTTGTTTCGTTTTGCTTAAATAATTGAATGTTCATCCAGGAAAGAGCATATATCATAAATGGAATACATTTGGCTTCCTATTGCAGGTAAGTAAGTTCTGCCATTGACTCATTCAGTGAGTATTCGATATGGAAGTGGAATATCTCTAGCAGGATGACCCACCACATAAAACTCTGGGATGACATCATTAAGGTCAGAAGCCTCATGGGTAAAAGGTGGAACTGAGGTGAGTCCTCCCTACACTGTCTACTTCTGTCTCCAGGTTAGTAGTAAGAGAGAAACTGTTGCCACCCAAGGCTCCCTTCCTTGCCAAGATTAATTTTAAAGATTCACAAAAGGTGTGGATTAATTTTTCTCCATGGTTTAACTATTTCTTGTCATATCTGCCAGCTGGGGTATTAATTAACGCAGCTCTAAGAGCAACAGAAAACAGATTCTGCAATCAACAATCTTAACATAAGTCCATTAGTCACTCCAGAGAAGTTAACACTAATTTGCCATGGAGCCATTGGAGACAGGTAGTGGCCCACAGCACTGTACAGAGTGGTTTTTTTATGAAGTCCTGGTGCATTCATGAGCAGGGTACCCTGAATCCCCACAGCAACCGAGTGACTTTATTTCCCATCTTGGAAAAGCATCACCCTCTTGCAGCGTGCCACTCACACCGGGCTGAGGAAGAGGATGCTGCTCCCGGAGAGATTACTTTCATAACACCTGAGTTCCCTCAACAGCCTGGGCAATCAGAATAGGTCCCAGATCATGTCACTGGTTTTGAGAACGCCTGGGGATGCAGCAGGAAATTACACACACGTTAGCTGAAGTTGATTTTAAAACAAAGCAAGCTATTTGAACAGCTTGATTCATGGTGGCCAACCAGGCTTCAGGAAAAGCAGTTCATGTCTTGCTAAGTGGCTGGAATTCTCACAGGGGATGTTGGCCAGGGAACACATACAGCGGGATGGCTTAGAGAGCATTTCCTGAGAAACTCAGAAAACATTTAACAAACTTCACAGGAGATTAATGTTTCAGATGCAACAAGCATCTTGAACAGTGGAGACAAGAGAAAGAAGTTATGTCTCCATCAAATGAAAATTGGTTATGGAACAGAAAAGAGGCGATCTGTAAGGCAGATTATCGCTGGCTGACAAGAAGTTACTTGAGGCAGTGTAGCAGGTTGCAGTGGGGCTGCCATTTCTTTAGTCTCGCTGGAATGGCTGATAGCCATTACTGCCAGAGTTGTGGAAAAGGTCGATGTGTCGACCCTTGATTATTTTAGTCCAAGAACACTCTATTATTCCTAAAGTATCTGCGGCATATTCCTCCCTCCTGCCCTCCTCCCCAGTCAGAAACAAATGAGAAAACCACTTAAACACAAGAAATAAGGGATACTACAGAAAAGGCAAAAATACAAGTCTGCAAATAGGACAGACTGAAGGGAAAAAAGGACATGTAAAAGAGGTAACGGTCTAACTGGTCTGCTCAAAATTATCATTCAGAGGATGAAGCTAGATTGAAATAGTTGCAGGAAGTGGGACTAACTTACTTTCATATGACGGGCTACTCTTGCAATAGAAGCTGCCTACCACTCATCACAAGCACGTGGGTTTACCTTTGCCAAGAAACACTTCTTTCTGCTGTCCCAGGTATTGTTGCCATCTGCTCCTGGACTGAGTCTCAGAGGTTGATGGAGACTCCCTAGCCCTAGACAATCCCCAGATGTGTGGAGAGGTGGGAACCCACTTGGTTTGAACCCTCCTTGGCAGCAAATTTGCTGCTACCTGTGGAGCAGGACAGCTGAGCCCTGGCATGTTATTCCAACTGCTACCACCCAATTGGGTTGAGGACAAAGGTCCAAAACAGTTTAACATTACTTCCTTGGTCACCATCACCCAGCTACATATCCTGTGATGACTGAGTGAAAACATGTTTTTTAAGTACTAAATGAGGGCCCATGACAGGATCTTCCTCCAGCTCAGTTCTTTGCCAATACTGTATTTTCCCTCCTTTTGACAGTGAAATCACAAATTACATATTTTGGCTTGCTGATGGGAATCTGATTCAATAGACACAGATGAATGTTCCTTCTCTCTATCTCTGCTAGTTCATCTTACTTCAGGCCTCATTCGGTGGGATTTCTCCTTTTATTTCAGAACCCCAGCCCAGTCTTCACACTTCACTAGCTACCCTCACCTTTCTAGCCTCAACAAATTAGCTGCTTATTAGGATATACCTTTTTCAACTTTTTACACCATTTCATCAACACAAGTACCTGAATAATTTGACAATTTCAAGTTCGTCTCTGACACTCAAAGAAGTCAAACTTAATCACCCAGTATAACCTATTGTGACATTAGAAATAGGGTGATTTGACTGAATCTAACACAACCACTTTTTAGTACTTGCAATTTTTTATGACATCAAAGACAACCACTACTTCATTTGACAGCTTCCTTGGACTTTGAATCAGCCCCTTCTGGAATGAAAGAAGTAACAACATGATCATTACTACTACAAACACCAAATGAAAAATATAAACTGTAGTTTCTTTGAAGCACTAGGAAGTTTTAGTTTGCTTGTTTAGCTGTACGATATAATTAGTAACCTGTATGCCCTTCATAATGTGCTACTGTCAGAAAAAATTCAAGAGTTGCAAAAAAGCTGCACCACAGAAATAAAGCAAAGGTTCACATTACTCCAGGGATCACTGCATGTTATACAGGATTTTTCAGTTTACCAGACACATTTGGTCTGTCTCATAACTGTATCATTGAAATAATAAACAAGTGGCTTTTCTATTCCTAATATGCTTTAAAAAAACCCACCCCTTCTTTCTGAAACAGTTATCCCTAAATAATGCTAATGTCATCCTTTTTTTTTAATCTCCCATATTCACTAATCCTGCATTTATTTTCCCAGACTTCTTATTGTACAGAAGTAATTACCATCTTACCCAGCGTGAGTTGCAGTTTTGTGTAAGTTCCAGAAAAAGACAGCAGCCCTTTCACAGCTTCTCACATTTCTAAAACTATTTTTCTTAACTTAGTACCAGCCACCCTTGAAAAAGTTCATTTTGCCATATGAGATGTACAAAAGAATTTTAAGAGAGGTCTACAGGCATTTAGGGCTTGATTCACAATCAGTTGAAACCGAGTGACTGACTTAATCACCCATCAGTCCAACATTCTACACATAACACTGTTACATATGAATAACTGAAAAAAACCCCATGGCTATCAGAGCTCAGTAGAGGTACTTGACTGAAATATTTTCTAACTCCATATGTTAGTTTGTTCAAATGTCACTGTTTCTAAGCATTTTTCAACTTTTTAATCTCAAAGTTACCTTTCACTACAAAGTTTTCTTATTCTAGTATTTGGGCCTTTTCTTTTTTCATTTTGGATTTATAGCTTTATATTTCTTCAAGTTGCCCAATTATTAAATTAATTACCAGTAAAAACAGTAACAGATGACCAGTCTAAGTGAGAAGTGAGCAAAGTGACAATTTATTTACCAGTTTACAAGACTGAATTTCCTGGCTGACAACACTAGTGCAGCAGATGTTCTGCAAGGGTAACCGATTTTCATCGCCAAATCTGGAAAAAAAGATGGTGAAAAGTATTAATTCTTTTTTTTTCCATAAAGGTAAAGCAATTTCAAACGGCAAGGAAAGATTCTGTTTCAGTTTATTTTGAGAGTGAACACTTGAGTTCTTTCTCATTTTGCTTAAATCTTCATTCCTACTACAGAGAAATGCAGACCAAAATCTCAGATTCAAAACATTGCAAACTTAAGCCAGAAATCTGATCCAAGTTTTGCAAGAGAGCTCTCTGTCATTTAGGGAGAGTCCTAATCTTAAATTCGGACACTCCTCAGTTTAGTGATATTTGCCACAACAACTCAAGAGACAGAAAGCCTTTCTAGGGATGCAGGTACATGCTTCTCTAGCATCTTCATGATCTGTGTCTGCTGGGGCCTCACAACTACCCAGTTTGATCCCAAAGAAGGACTGCCAGCCAAAAAACTGTTGTAAGATGTAGGGGGGGAGCAGTGATACAATTCATCCTGTGTGCAACCTACAGCTACAATTTAAAGGTACCCACCGTGGCATAAAACTTGGAGGCAAGGTGACCGCTCAGGCAGTGTTTACCCACTTTAAGTGTTTCAGGAAAGCACAATTCAATGAGAAAACTAAGCCCAACATGAATACACTGAGTCTAGTTTGCTTTTGTAAGTATTGCAGTCTATGAGAAAAGACAAAACAATTTGCATCTTAATTTTCATTTGGGACCAGGCCAGTTTGTAAATGAGAATTGAAGGCACGTGTAATTTCCTTTTTTCTTTTCCCCCTCTCTCCACCCCACTCCCCCTCCTTTCCCAATCATAAGAGTTTTCATGTGCTTTCAGGCTCTCCTTTTGTTCTACTACAACAAAGTCCCCAAACAATTGCCAGGTCAAATGGGTTCCGTCTTTCTTCTATTAGTGTAACAGCTGGTGCTTGCCTCTTAAAATTCTTTTACTGTCAGCTAATGCATGCCTTCCCTTTTGAAGAATTTCTAACACGACTTTCAGTTCCAGTCCTTTACTATTCTCTTGACCTTACTTTAAAGACTTGATGGGTTCACACCAAAGACAGAGATTCAAATGTGATGTTTGGATCTGGAAACAAACCTCATTAGATTCCTTCCCCTGATGGGTGAAATGAAAACATGAATTTGAGCAAGAAAGCAGATGCCTGCTGTTTCTTGCAGAAGTTTAAATCCCGACTCACATCTCACTTTTCCAGCAGAAACTCCATATTCCTCAAAAAACCCCACCAAACCACCGCACAACATCCTACTGTGATGGACGTATATTTCTTCAGTATATTCCAGATCCAGCAAAGTAGTTGAACTCATGCCAGCCTTTCAGCAGGCAAGTAATAGTACCTGATAACCTTTTTATGCTTCATGGAAGACAGAGCCATTGTCATCTCCTGGTCAAAACTGGCACTACTTTAGATATTTTCCAAACAGCTTATAATTTGCTGAAAGGACTGGTAGTTCAACATAGGTCACAATTTTTAATGGGTGTCCAAGAAGGAACACAAAATAAAGGCAAACAAGCACTGAAAACGAATACATCTATCAAATTGGGACAAACAAACTACAAGTAACTGTTAAAAATGTTCTTGACATTTAAGATGGATGTGGGCTTAGATAGAGCCTTCAAAATAGTAAAGGGCATGTCTTCAATGGTAACTTCTTTTTTAACATTAGAAGTGAAATCTCTTGCCTCTCTGATAAAACTACAGAGCAAATTTAAGCTTAACAGGTACCAAGCAGGCTAGGGACAAGTTTTCTTACTGCCCCTCTGGGAGGCAGACCACAGCACCCGCAGTGCAGCAGGACAGAGAGCAAGGGAAGCTTTCAAACATGCCAATTCTAGGCTGTTGGACTTCCATCGGCAACATAATTTAGACAACCTGAAACCTAAGTTAGAACTTTTCTGGACTATACATTGTTGTGTGCTACCATGCTGCTATGAGTCAGTCAAGCACTAAATGGCATTATCTAGGTCTGACACACTCCTCTCTTACCTTCCTAAGGCAACGGATTAAAAAAGCTCTTCTACAGGTTCTCCATAGAGTGTCTTTGCCATGTCCAGGTGAAGACTTTTGGTAGCCATTTTATATTATTTCAGTCTTTTTACACAGCATAAAGGGACAAAATATCCCTCAGTTGGTCATTATGAGCAGCTACTCAGATGGGACCCAGACCCAGAGGTTCCAAAGCCGTTACTGACCATGCGTTAACCCAAAACCCACTGAGACACATGGAGTTGCAGAATTCACTGACTTTGGTAAGCTTTGGATCAGATTCCATGCACCCCTTTAATGATATTTTCTATTTCAAAGTATTACAGCTATTTCAGCAGATGCCCAGCATCTGTGGGCTTGATGGGGTGCTAATCCTATTACAAGGTGATGATTGGAAGCCTATAGTTTATACTTCCAGATGGTTTTAGGATTTGGAGACCACATATGCTCAAAGAGGGGAGAAGGAATGTTTGGAGAGCTGTCTGGGTGTGAGAGTTTCATAAGGTATTTGCAGAGTTTTGAGAGTTTCCGGATAGCTAGGGACCACAAACCGTACATACATTAAACAGTAGAAATTCACAGCACTCTTGAAAGTTTGGAAGACTTTACCCAGCAATATGCAGACCTGTTAATATTCCCACTGGAATGTGTTGGAGATCCCAGCAACCCTTGGCATGGTACACTTGGCAATCAGCCATTCAGCCTTCTTTGCTTCTAGGAAAGTATGGAGGCCTTGTACTCATTTTCCTAGTCTTTCATCAGAGTGAAATGTTCAGGTGACTTCACTTGCTCTATGCTGGCACTGTAGACGTGGTGATCTATGGGGGCCAAAGTAAGGATCTCACTGATTTCCTGGTCCTGATTAACTAGAATACGTCGATTACAATGAACACTGACTTCCAAAGATTGCACAACTTCATAGCTTGACGTATTCCTAAGGAAAGAAAGGAAAAACTGTTGATAACCATTCCTGTGTGTTACTGTGGAATCTCACAAGATTTGATAACTGTCAAAGCGCCAGCTGCTGAAATTGGTGCGAGAATCATAGCTTCACTTACAGCAAGTGCTAGACCTCAGGAGCAAGGGAAGGGTAGGAACTGGAGGACAGAAATATATTCCACTGTCAGCAAACCAGAATGCAAACATTTACAAAGAGTGGCTATTAGTAGCATATATTACAGAAAGAAGATTATTTGCTCACACATGCTCAATCTTTTGTAATGCTCAAACATACAAGCTAGCAAAGACAAAATAAACCAAATACAATATTTGAGCAAGTTATCAGTAGTATTACTCTATACCTATCAGTCTCACACCTCTTTTGATTTACCTGTATCAACAACAGTTCATAATTAGATGGTCAGTCACTGCATCCTTATCTGACAGGAATAACAACTACATTGGAAACATGGAAAAAGAGAACCTGGAAACCATTTTCAATAAAGCATCAATAACTCAGTAGGGTTCAGTTCAAGCTCATTAAGATTAGGTGTAAAGGCTTTGAAACTGGGTGTATGGAAGTAAGAACTGCTAGATTAAATGACATTCATTTTCCACCATAGGTGTCCATTACTGAAAGGGAAGCATTGCTACTGTCCTTTCACTGCAGTATCAGAGATTATATATCAGCTCTACTGGCTGAACTGATACCAGTTTCTAAGAATATCTTGAAATCATTGTCCATTCCGCATTTTTTGTTACCAAGTTGCAGAAGGAACATGTTTGTTCTTAAATAAACAAAACCAAAAAAGCTTTAAAAAGCAGTTTAAAATAGAATTTGAATGTTGTCCCTGCATTGCTTTTAGAGAAGTTGCAATATATATGATTTGGGAGAAATACCAGATATACTGTCTTCTCTAGTAATGGTGTTCAGTATGTTATCAGAATAATCATACATATAATGTTACAATTACCAAAACTACATGAAAGAACCATCTCTGACCATATGATCCTATACATGTTGTATAGGAGCTGATATGGAACACCCAATTAAAAGATTTTTAAAGAGAAGGGAATAGTGAATCAGTGGTAGGCACTACTGACCTTTGAGCCTGCTAGTGAATAGTCTTAAAAAATATCTACCTCCTTGGAGTTGAGTTATAGGTTTTGATCTGTTTGTGTCAGGGTTATCACACTGATGCTTGCTTCATCTGGTGAGACCTGTTTCATAAGCATAGGTCTCAACCTTGCAACTACACCCATTCTTTCAGACCCCTAAGTATTTACAGAGAAAGTTTATAACTCCCTAGTGTCTCTCAAAGTTAAAGATACCTGTGCCACTGATCTTGTTACAAAATCAGTCACAGAGGGAGCAGATTGAAAGGAATAGCACACTTTATACTGCTGCATTGTGCTAAGAATCCCACTTTTTATAAGTCTTAAGATTTTGTAGTCCATAAACCAGTTCTCTATTACAGATGCATTGTAAAATGTCTCAAGTTCCATTTTTGATGATTGAAGCCTTTTCGAGTTTCCTTTACTGCTCACTACTTACCAATTTCAAGACTGTTCAGGGCACAGATTTTTCTGTTACCACCAATTTTGTCTCTACTGTCATGCCAAGTCTCCAAACACCCTTCAGATTCATCAATATTTTAAGTATCAAAGTACCTGCTAAAAGCAGTTTCTCATTTAGTTGTCACAGAAATACATGGAAAAATCTCCTGGCAGTTTCAGTGGGAGTGAGATCAGACTTCTCCGATGCATAAGAAACTGTCAGCCTAGGTAATATGTGGGCACCATATCTAATTAGACTCCTAGAGCACTAAAAAGGGCGAGACTTTTCTTCACAGAACTTGACTACTGATTTTAACAGCAACAGGTCTGGCTGAATGGGGACTGTATGTGATTCTTCCAATATGTTGAAAAGAGAACCGTATTTGATCCTTCTTCTTCTCCATCTCACCCCATCTACAAGGCTGAAATCTCCCTGGAAGTATACAGTTAAAAGGTACAAGGGGGTGAAAGAGGATTTGCACCCAGCTGTTGGTTTTACCACCACAGCTGATTGCTGTTCCTCTGACCAGTTTTAATAGTGCCTTAGAATGGGACTGGAAGTGCCAGTGGTGTTATCAGAAGCAAGTTTGTCAAAACTAATGAAAAAAGCCTGCTGAGTGCAAGACTAACAGGAAACAGATGGATGAAGCAATGAAGGCATTCTCTCACCAGAGTGGTCTGAATCTCTCTGAATATATAGATTTTAGTAGTAAACTGTCATCTGTTCTTTGCTGAAGGTATGAGGCAGTGAAGGGGTACTGATATTCAACTGCAAAATAGCAAGGTAGGCTAAATGCTTGATTTTCATGGAAAAAAACAGTGTAGTAGGGGAAACTTGGGGCAAAGCATGGTTGTTAGACCCTCTGTCTCCCAGACTCAAACCGTCATGGCAGCCTGCATACACTGATCCTTTAGGCAAAGCAACAACTTTCATTTCAGGAAAACTGTATCTGCCTGCCTCAAGCAGCATTGTCCTGATTTGAAAGGAATGGCTTTTTCTGAGCATTCATGGCCAGGACAAATACACAAGGGAAAAACTTGCCCTATTTTTAAGGCATAAGTACGTAGCTGCAGGCAAGTTTATAAAGTCTATGTATAGTATGTGGACAGATGGATGGATACATTTATCACGGCAAGTCATACCACTGGGGTATTCTCTGTGGAGCTTAGTAGGGCTCTGTACCTTTGGTCTTTTCAAACTTTTAACTATTACAAAAGCAAAACCATGCAATTATTCATTTACGTTCCTCTTTGCACGATACTAAAAAAAAATCCTATTCTGAAAGCATTTAGGTATAGCAGAAAGTATGTTCCTTTTAAGGGATCCCTCTAAATTTTGGGCCTATGGTCAACAAACACTTCTCTAGTAACTGTCATTTTCTACCATGTTCTTGATATAAGAAAACACCACCTAACAGTCTAGCTTTATCTTGTAATCACAATGAGAGGTTACCATACCTATTTACAGCATGTGATAATAAAGTGTTTTTCATACAATTTCCAGTATTTGTTTATACACATCCATTTTATCTCCAGGTATATAGAGTTTAAGAATTCCAGATTTGCCAGTTACGGTACAGGGTTATAGTCCTGGGAAAATCTCTAATTTTTGACAGTACAGGTTATGTTCTTGTAAACATATGACCAAATAAAGCCTTTATTATACTGGTACAGTCTCTGAAGCAGTGAGGTTCTGTAAACAGCTTATACAAAGCATCCCTGAGGTGTTCTCAGACAGAACAAATGCCACTGTTTCATAATTAAGCAGTTGGTCTGAATGTTTCTCAATAGACCAATAATTTCAAATGTTCAGCTAACTGCAAATACAAGTTTGGCAAACTTTAATTTCTCATAAGTACTTAAAATTAATTTGCATACATATCTGGAAAACAAAATCCAGTTGCTGCATGGAAGTCAGAGGAATTATTGAGGGCTGTAACAGCCTTGCAAGCAGTGACTGAATTTACAATGTATTTTCTAGAACTGTGTGTTTTGCAAGCCAGTGAGACACAAGCGTGAAGCTTAGGTATCAGTTAAGCTTTAAATTCTGAAATCAGAACTTTGTGGAAGGATACAGAGGCTTCAGTAGCAGAGAGAGTGTAAATTTGAACAAAATACAGAACTTCAGGTTAGAAGTTAAGTTTGTAAAATGCTTCTGGCAGGGATCTTAATTTGTATTTTACAACAGCACCTAGTTACAGAAAAGTCGCATTCCTAACTGGAAGCTTCTAGTCACTATAACATTACATATATTACAATAGGATGGAATGTAATAGCATTCTTTATTAGGCAGTACTTAAACTGAAAATATAGATCTTTATATATTGTCATAATTTATGATGTAATTTATGATCTACCAAATAACTACAACCCAGTATTTCTACACACAAATTCAGATGATCTGGGACTAGTCTTCTGGAAAAGAAATTCCCAAGAATAAAAGGCAGTGGCTACAGAGTGTAAGTAACTTCAGTAAGAGTTGGATGCATAACTATTCCCACAGTTTTCAAGTCAGTTTCTTCCTAAGTGTCTTTTTTCAGTCTTACGCTTTGATTCAGACAAACCAAAAGCAACAACTCACATGCACAAACAAGAAAGAGATGTTTTGCCTAAACACTAGGCACTTCCAGACACATTCAGCACAAAATTTCTGTTTTAAGTTTGTTGTAGCATTCGATTTTTCAAAACCACCTTCATTGCACTAATATAGAGGTCACATGTTCCGTTTTTTGCAGATGAACAAAATTGAATCAGTTCTCCAGAACAAATAGTCATTATTATGAACTAAAAATTCCATTCCCACAAATATTCTTTTTAGTTCTTTTCGGTGACCATTGCAGTCAATCCCTGTAATTCTACTTACAACATGAGTGAGGGAAATTTAACGAATGTATGACTTTATTTACTCAATAGGAACCTCAGATAGAGCTGGAGTTAATTTGCTAGCTGTGAAAGTCTAGTCTAGTAACTTTCTTTGCCAGCTATGAGAACATGAACTTCATAAAATCAGACATACAGCAGTTGTTACTCAAAATTCAACTTTAACAACAGTTACCACAACACAGGATGCATGAAAACAAGGGGCTTTTCCATTTCTGAATGTGACATGGAGAAATGCATGCAAGGACAGAATTTTAAAGTTTGAACTTCAAAGAAAACAATGCCTTTATCCAACACACTTGTCAAACTTGTATTTGTCTTCCTCATTAAATGTATGCAGTTTCTTTCTTCAAATCATAAAACTTATTTTTGTGCAAAATAGCCAAATTTCACAAATAATGTTTCTCCAAATGTCACTTCAGAAGTTTAACAGTTCCTCCATGAAGTCAGCTGTGAAATGTCCAATAGCTAATAAAATGGAGCTACAATAATCTTTTCTCCTTTTAACTGCAGTAAGCAAAGTACCAACATCTTGACAATAAATAGACTGTTACAAAGAAGTTTCCTATAGTTCATGAGCATAAACAAACAATACAGGTAAAGTCTACATGGCATGAATTTACTCCGGTGTCTCTGTCACATGTTTTACGACAAAACAAGCTTAAAGAAAGTAGCTTGGGACAGCTCCATACTACTCCAAAGTAATGGGATTTAAAAATATCAAACCATGACAGTTATATCTGCAGAGAGATGATTAAATCTCACCTGTTTTATATAACAGCTCAGGTGTCCAGAGTGCTACTTGGAGCTGGTGAAAAGACTAGGTTCTCATCATAAATGCTCTTTCACTACCTATCATGGCTTCTAAACTGTACTGGTCCATGAACATGTGCCAGGAAAAAAAGCTTTCCAATTCAAATTTGAGGAGCAATTTGATAGTTACTCTGAAATTTTAAAGAAAACTCTAAATAAATACTTGGCATCAAATGTCTTGCTCCAGGAGTACACCTTTTTTCATCATGTGTGTGTTCCCTTAATCCTGGTAATTTTTCTTCTTTCCCCAGACGAATTGACTGTTGCTTTCCAGCCAGGACACATTCCTCTAAGGTTGGATCAATGTATTGTGTTAGACAACCTCATAAGATTTGCTGGTTTCCTGAACTATTTATCATTCCACAGTACAAAACTGAGATTTTCCTAAATCATTAGACAGTGTTAATAGTGATCAAGAGTTATTGACGTTTGTAGGTAGAGTCAATAGTTTACATGAAGGCAGATCACTCTCTCAGGCCACTTCTTAACGGTTGGAGATGATATCCATAACTATTTCTATTAGAATTCACTTTAGCTCGGGCAGGAGTCTCAGCTGAGAATATCCAGATCTGAATATGTCTTGCTCTTACTTATAAACAAGTCATTTAATAAGAAAACACTGCAATAAGAGCTTTGAAACACATTGGCAGAATGGTTTGGGAGCATCTGGAAGACTGTACACCACTTATCTAATACCTTTCAGAAATACTAAATACACCAAAATAACAGGTGGTGCAAACGAAAAGAGCATTAATGAAAAGGCTGTGACAGCAATTACACATAGGCTGTGTCCTTAATATACACACAAACTAGCAGTGTGGAGGGATGTGTGTGCTGAGCCGGAGCTGCTAGCACATGCTACCAACAAGCACCTGTTTTGAACCAAAATATCATGATGAATTTTGCATTTCAGGTCTGGCTCCTAGACAGCCCAGTAAGTCTAATGGGAAGAACTTCTGCAGAAACAGAGAGTAAATTGGAACAGTGGGTTATTCTGGAGAGTAAAGAGGTAGGCACTGATGTAGTTATAAACACTGTTAGACATCCAAAGCAACAGATAAAATTATGAAAACAAATCGTCCTCAAAGTATAATACAGCTGTGGACGAGTTCACTTTATAATCAAAGAAAAACCTTTCCTGAGAGACTGATTTTGGTTAATTTTGGTTGACAATCAATATAAATAAAAAGATTAGTTGTATTGATTTGCCAGGTATACTCCTGAACAGTTCCAGAGGCTCTTACTAGACCATATAGGCTGAGACATCACAGATGGAAAAAACCCTCTTAAATGGTATTGTATTTAATGGTCAAAAAAGCAGCTGTGAAATTAGGCGGTGCTGAATTTTGTGGTATAGAAGATAAAGTATTCTATATTACCTTCATTATAAAAGCAAGAAAACTGTGCCAAGAGCAGATTATGTCAACGTAACAGGAAAAGCAGAGACAATAGCATGATTTTTTACACAGATCCATGCACATGCTTCAGTTCTGATGGTTCAGACTCTATAGACAATCATTCCCTTTTCATTTTAAATGCTCACCATCTGATAGCAACAGCAATGGATTCTGCAGTTCAGATTTCTGACTCTCCACAGTTAACTTTGCTGAATCTTCTATTTTTATCCAATTTCATCCTCTCAGAAATCAATTAAGCAAGCACTCACTTCTGTACAAGGAGGTTTTACCTAGGCCTAAACATTGCTTGTTTAACTGTAGATGTCAGAATTTGCATTACTTAAGTCTGGATACTCTAAAGAGGTAAAAGTAGGTTACTCTCACAGGGGAGTGGCAGAGGAAAATGGCACTGAGGAACAAAAAGAACTAAAGTCACTCATAAGAGGGTAGAGAGGGATGGAAAGAAAGAGTTTTGAGGCTAGAGCAAAAAGCTGAAATAAAGGTGTCCTGACAGTATGAGTTTAGGACTACAGCAAAGGCTAGGAAAGTTTGAATTCAAGACCTGGCTGGGACAGTAATATTGATGAGCTTCATGAACTGCTCTGAGATCAGTAGATAAACAACAGTATATACAACTAACTATTACCAACAGTTAATTACAGTTATTATTGCAGCATGACAGCTGGCATTTTTAGTATCCAACATCAGATGCATTTTTAAGAATATGACCTGTATAATAACACGCAAAATAATTACTGAGCTACATTTCAGGAATGTGTCAGGTTCCTAAATATAGGTCTTGACTTGCTATTCTCAGCATGTAAGACAGCCTCCCTATGACATTCTTCAGCTCCCATATCAAGATCCATCTTTTTTATTTGGCCAGAGATTTCAACTCCTCTCTCATACTGTAGTATCGGGGTGCTTATTATACTTCTTATGCCTCTATTTCCATCTTCAGTCTTTTTACCATAAGCAGGTCAACTTATTAAGGATCTAAAGGGTCTCAAGGCATTTTACAGACTTAAACAGAGAAGGATATATAGAAATTGTACAAACTCCAGTTTTCTGAAGACCAAGCTTTGCAAAGGTTTCTGGGCAACTAACTTCCATTTCAGTGTCTAAAGAACTTAATGGTCACAATCAAAAAACAGTATCTGTATCTACTTCTACAAAATTCATCTTGGTGTTAAATTTGCTTTTATCAAACATTGAACTAATAGATTATGGCAAAGAAGAATCGAAGACCTTTATGAAATTGGTGGCTATCCACTTTTGTAAATCCTACTGCCTCTTCTCATAAGATGATTGCCAGTAAAAATGCTACCCTGAAGGGCAGAAGAAAGAAGAAAAGAAGAAATAAGAAATAGAGTGAGTGCAATCAGAAATAGTAGGTAATTGCACAGTTGGCAATTTCTAGGACTGAAAGGTAAATATTTCCGCTACATTGGATCAACTCATAATATTTTCAATTACTACAAACAAAAGGAAACCTAGTTAGATATACTATATAAACATTGCCACTTCTAGAATCGCACAACAGCATACAAAAACCCCCCAAACTTGACCAACAAGTACCAGTTAAGAAATTTTACATATACACAAAGCCTCACACAGCAAGTTGCAAGAACTACTGCAAAATTGCCAGGATGAAACATGCAACTTTCAGATACTGTATTAGGCAAAGTAATTTTGATTCATTCTTCCAGTTTTCAAGCAAAAAGATTCAACACTTCAACCTCAGTTAAGACTGCAGGTCAAAAGAAAATTATACCATTGCATTTCCTCTGAAAATGTTCTTTGAACATGTTTTGCAGAAATGCAAACCTTACAATTTTTCACATGGTATTTACGATATTTTCTCCCTTTCTCTCCACTCATTCATCTGTCTTTTTTAAAGGGAAAGTTGAAAAAATTAAAAAGCCTGAAATAGAAATTAATAGTGAAGGAGAAGATTAAAAAATATCTTCTTATTATTCTTTTGGTATTTTTTTTCCTTGAATAAAAGAAATAAAAAATTAGATTTCCTCTCTCCAATTTCTTATACACTCTTCAAAACCATTTTTGAAAGGCTGTTTAGAAGCAACATAAAAAGTTTGGGCTTATATGTTTCAATATTTCTGATGGGGAAAAAAAACACAATATTTTTCTTTAATAAACATTTTGGGCTGCCATTTAAGAGCAAATATTTTTCTGATCAGTAACAGTTATTTGTTTTTATATTATAAGCTTTTATTTCTTGTACATTTTAGACCTACCGTATAAACAACTTCTTTATCTACCTAAAATTCTAACGTGCCAACTCTTCCTCCTAAATGGGTGTTTGAGTAGCCTGAAGATTTAGACCATGTGTTTCATCATGGATTCTAGCTCATCACATTCAAAAAACCTTTTTTAGTAACACTAGAAATTAATAGAATGAAAGGGCCTGACTGACAGCTCTAGTGACCCATATTCTTCATTATTCACAGGAGAGGGGTTGTATAAACACCTGTAAGAGCTTGTCTAATATTAGGAAAAGGCTCTGACTAATAACTTGGCACTAGCTCACCATATGGACATTCTTATTTCACAGTAAACCTGCCTTCACACTATTTAATTTAATCTATATCCAAAACTAGCGTGAGCTAAAATGTAAGACAAGCATCTATGTGAAAGTTATTGCAGAA
This sequence comes from Egretta garzetta, assembly GCF_000687185.1. Classification (NCBI taxonomy): domain Eukaryota; kingdom Metazoa; phylum Chordata; class Aves; order Pelecaniformes; family Ardeidae; genus Egretta; species Egretta garzetta. The sequence continues at coordinate 2,303,706 of NW_009258671.1, read as the reverse complement.
TAATGATTGTGACCCGAGATCATACCTTGATTTATTTTTAAAATTATTTCCTCCAAAGACAAGCCCTAATATGAGATCCATCCCTATATTTTCCAACTGAGACCCAGCCAAGCCAGCTGTAGAACCAAAAAAAGAATTCAGCCTCAAAAGACCCTTAGGCGCCTCTGCTAAAAATGCCAGCAATTGACCTGATTCTCTTCCCCCTCTCTCCCCAGTTTCTGATGAGTTGCACATCCCTCCATCAGCTCTCCTGCTGATTTCAAAGGACTACCTATAGTCGACACGGAATCCAAGGTAAGATATAAAGAGCAGCCTATCTGCACTTAAAACTTAAAACTTAAAAAAGGCAGTGTAAAAAGGGCCCCTATTTCACCCAAACCTTGCTGTCCAGAGGTGGGAAATGGGCAAAACCCTACCTGTGCTTCATGGCATGCATCAGCCTGCAGACCTGAACCCATGAAAATATCTTTTTAGTACAAATTACTCCACAGAAACCACAGTTTTTTCACTGTAATACTTAGGGTTGCCGTGGCAAGGTTATGATCGAGGAGATGCCTTACACTGCAGTCTGCAATAGCATAAATCTTGTCAATCCTAAACAGAAGTAAAGGAAATTCAGTGTAGGATTTTTGTAATACAGACCAGTGGGATCACAGCATTTTTCCTGAGTACATCTACATGTGTGGGGGTGAAAGGGTGCTATTTTTAAAAGCAAGTATTCCAGATAACTTGCCACTCTTTTGGCAATTTTTATTTTAGCTATTTGCACTTAAGAAATACCTTTGATGCAATGCCTCATTATCCACGTACCAGAACATCTTTTTTCCTGGCAGCATTTTAGAAAAAAACAAACCAAAAAAAAATTCAAAACAAAAACAAAAACCCGAACAAATTACCTCTGATAACTTCCGTGAGATGGCATGTTCTCATAAATAATTCTCTCTTAATATATCGGTCTAATGAACATGCACAAAGACTTGGCCTATCTATTTTCTCCTTTTTAAGTCACATTGACCACAAGGCACCAATGTGTTCAGCATAATTAGAAGAAGTGCTGTGGTCCAATATCCATGATACCTCCTAGAACCACAGGAAACTCTGTTCAGTGCTTCACAAATTGCCAGAACATTTCACAACATAAGATCAATGAGCAGCACAGAAAAAGTTTATCCAAGAAAATGTCCTTGATGTGTCTTTGATGCTATTTTCAGGGCACTATTTATTCTTGGACTAATGGAACATTTTTCACAAATACACTTTTTACAATAGAAATAATATTTTAACTTCTAAATGTACATAAGGATACATAGCTATTATAAAGTCTAAAAATAAGGCCTACTGATCAAAGATGAAAAAAGATGTCTCTGAAAGTGCAGTAAGGTTCTTCTTGCAAGTTACCAAGTATCTTGCTAACATTTAAACAAGATATATAGCCTCACACTACCTTAAAATGAACCCTATCTAGTGAAAATTCAGGTCATAGCAGCTCATGAGCCAAATTCACTCTTCCAAATATTATTTAAGCCAAGTAGACTTGATACCTTATTTGCAAAAGCTCATTAGTCTTTATCATGTTATATTGCAAAGTTTTACAACCACAATAACAGTAAAAACCAATAAAACTACGATTATCAAAATAGTGACCTAGAATGCAATCAAAACCATTGTAGAGATGCAACATACCAATGAAGCCTAGCAAGGGCATTCAAAATCCTTACTTGAACTTATTTTCTCCTGTATCTTTGGTATATTAAAGACCAATTCTATTTCCCCCTCTTCATTTCCTAGGTAAAAGAATACATTTGTAAATCATATTCACATATGAAACGTGACTCTATTATCATGTCTAATTATAGGAATAGCTCTCCTGCAATATGAACATGGTTTTGCTCTATCAAAACCAACAATGTATTCAAGACTCATGGATTGCAAGGCTGGGAAACATTAAAACTCTAGTTTGTGTCTTAGGCCTCAGACTTCTTGGATGAAACTCCTCTATCAAGTCCAATACTTCTGACTGCACTAAGAACTACATCCCATGGATATTTGCAGCCTTCCAATAAAAGAATCTTCACTACTCATTTGGTGTCTAAATAGCCTTTGCACCTTTGCTCTTAACATATGCACTCTATATCCATTTTAAGAGGGTTTTTTGCTTCCTTACAATTTTGTGATAGCTTCGCCTACTAAGTTCAAGAACCTGTCATTATCTTCCCACCGTGCAAGCACTCATACTAAGAATAAGCCATTTCTTTTTCACATGCTACAAGTATCTTAATTCTTTCACTGTAAAACAAAGCATGAATCACCACTGTGATCTTCTCAACTCCATTCTTTTTATTCCAGTGCCTTATCCAGACAGTGGTTGCCTTGCATGTAATAGGAATATCTTAGAGAAAGCACAAGATACTTTAACTTCCCAGTTTTGGAGATACTTCTCATCAGCGAAGCCTATCTTTTCCCTCAATCTACCTACTCAGAGTGTAGCTACAGCTAAACATAAGAATTTGTGATTCTGTGTTCCAGTATTCAAATTCAACTGAGAGAAAGGTGTTAGTGCTAGTTAGCAGCAGATGTTCAAAATTACAAGTGTACTTAATCCACCCTCAGTATCCTTAACTCTCAACAGAATTTAGGATGCTTCTCTATTGAGCTTGGATGCTATGTCCAGATTTATAACAACATCTACTAGTCAGCCTGAAGGATACACTATTCCCCACTGATATTTTTCCCTTTTCTTCCTCCATGCTCAATAAAGAAAAATAAACAAAACTCAGAAAAGCTATCTGCTCAGTCTTGTAGGTATTTTTTACTGGCTGCATGAAGATAAGAACTCATGCAAATTTTCCTCCATTGACCAACATACTCCAATTTTTTTGACCAGCAGTAAAACAGTTAATTTATAGCTGACATTTAAACCAGATATTTACTTTTATTCCAGATGAGATGATTTGTTCATTTCCAGACCAACTGATTCATACTACCTTCATTTGCAGGCAGATGTGAGCACTTCTGTCATTTTTTTCAAAGTTTTTCTCCCAACAGAATTACTAAAGACTTTCAGTCAGGGAGAAAAAAAAAAGTAGAGGAAAACAGAAAAGGAGAATCTAGAAAGCAAAATGGAAATTCAGGTAAGAAGTCAGATCCCACTAATCTCAAAAGTTTTTCATTTTCAAATTAAAATCTCGGATGCCACTCATACCTGTTTAACTTCCTTTTTTCCTCTAAACTTGTAAACAATAGACGACTGTGACGTAGACTACCTTATCCATCACCCTCAGGACTGTGTCAGTAACAGACCTGGAGACACATCCTGAGTTCCTCTCTTTCCAGTTCTGGGAAAATTCCCGTTAGAATTTAGTTTCTGCATCCTCAGTTCAAGTTTCACTCATCTCTTTCCAACAAAATTGTATACTCAACAAGCTTCTGTTTTGCTTCTTGGCAACCTATTTCTTCTGAATCTGAGGTCATAATGTCAAGTTTATGATATCATGCTGATTTCCACAGCAACAGCATGTCATGGCAAAAACATGGGCTTATAAATTTCACTGAAGGAAGAAACAGGGGATAAGAACCTGGCTGGAGGAAGAAGGAGATGCCAATTTTGAAAAAAACCCATGTGAAAAACCTACATCTTAACTCACATTTTAAGAATCTTGGAGTTCAGATTTGAATTGTAAGGCTTAGTGCCATGCCTAAAGTAGCAAAGAGAGAACAGAAGTACTGGAAAAAAAGAAAAATTACTTTAGATCAACACTATTTCTGTGTCATCACTCCACTGTGAAAATTTTCCTTGAAGTCAAGCAACTGGCATGTGTAATCCTCTGAAGATACATCATCAGCAACACAAAAACAACCTGTACTTGCTTCCTACTAGGCACAGCCAAGAGACTTTTTTTAAAATTTTATTTATTTTTAAAATCACCATCAGATGTTCCAAAGCAGGAGAGAATAGTCCATCCATTATGAGCACATTTAGTCATCTCTAACAGCCTTCCTGATCAGCTCCATCTCCTGAAGTCTAAGACAGTAGAGCATAAACGCACTCTGGGAAAGTTTCCATATTCCTAAAAAAGTGAGTCATTCAACAGTTGTTTTAAACAGGATCTGAAAGGGTGCCACCAGCAACACTAAGGTCATCTCTGAGTGCACACTAATGAACCACGCAGAAAAAAGCAGAGACGTTTGCAGCAGATTGTTTAATATTTCTTGACATCTCAGTACTTATATGGCCCTCACAACTTTAATACGAATGTCTGAAAATCATTAATCGATTTTACTCTCACATGACCCCTGAAAAATGGGGTTATCTACATTTTTCAAATAGAGAAACTAAACTAAGGAGTAGATTAAAAAAAGAACACCTCTTTAAAGATACAGAAGGATATGATGAATTAAAATGTGATCACAGATCTCTTGGATCCTGTGTTTTGGAACTTTATGAAAGCATGAAAAAAGGCCAGAGTTTGTCCAAAAATATCCAACTTCCAGAAGGAAAACAAAATTGCAATCTGGCCATATTTTTATAAATATGCACATTCTATGTATATTGATGGCCTTTTTTATATATAAAGGTCCCTATATTGATGAAAATTATTCTCTGTCTAACCCAGGACAAGAGAACCATGACACTGTTGTACTGTAGAGCATGTCAGATAGCTACGTGGTTCACCACTGGTCACTCTTATTACAAGATCATGTGAAGCCCCAGTCCTGTTGGGTTTTAGCTCATGTTGTCCAAATCTTTATATTACACAGAGAAAGAGACAGGCTTTGCCCAGGGAACTCACAGTCAAAGAAAAGTGTAGGAAGTTTAGTGTTGGTCCTGCCTTCAGGGCACGGAATATATTCACTATCTATCTTCTCAATTCCTGTGCAGTCCCAGAACAGCTTCAAAGTTTAACTTCCTATTTCTGATGTTGCAAAGTCTCCCATAGTTCTAAAATCACTGACACACTGTGTTTAAATACTCCTAGCAAAACAAGAAAAACAAGGAAAAAAAAGAAAACCATCAGAAAAAGTAACAGCGGGTGTCTTTTTCATGGTGTGATTTGTTCCTTTGTTGAGACCCATTCTCTTACATAAAAATGAAACAGAAAAATGTATGTTTACCCTAAGGAGAGACCCAGAATTTAAATACAAAATGGTACCAGCCAAATAAATATCACTTCATGGAGCTTTCACAGACTACCTGCTGGGCATGGCATGACAAGGTCAGCAATGCTGGGGAAACACATACCTTTGATTCTCTTCACCTGCCTGTTGCTAGTCAATTATGGTCCTCGTTTCGCATTCATCTTGGCCAGCTAAACCATCTAAAAACCAGGCCCCCAGGCTTTTCCTGTCATTCCCAAGAGAAAGAAAGAGGAAAAGAAAAAGAGGAAAAGAAAAAGAGGAAAAGAAAAAGAGGAAAAGAAAAAGAGGAAAAAAAAATCAGGGAGTAATTCTTCCCATTGTAAGACTATTTCAAGACAGACAGGGGGAACAGATATCTAGATGTTTGTTTCTGTGGCAGTTTGACAGCAGATTGATGACTTATTTGGATTGCAGCTTTTAGGCAGCTAATCTGAAGTTTGGTCAATCCCTTCCCAAGAAATTAGGGGAGATGGCAGAAGCATATTCTAATCTGGCTAACCTTTCTGACAACTTCTTTCAGGTTCCAGCAGTAGCCCTTTTCAGCAAGAGAGAGGAAAAAAAAAGCAGAGGACTGGAATTATCTGATTTACATGATGTCATAAGAGATGCCTGGATCTATACCTATTTTCTGAAAATTTACTACCCAAACTAGGACTTAGAGAATGATTGCCATAACCAATGGCATGTATTACAGTATCTTGGGCAAATCATTGGAGTTTGCACAATAAGACAAGAATGAGCTTCATTTAAACTTGGAAATTCAAAGCAACTCAGTCTCATTTTGGTTTTAGGTTTATCAAGATGGAATATTTCTCCGAGCTTCCCAACTTTGCTAGAAAATTGTTGCTCTTATGCTTTGACAAGTACGAGAGTAGGCTGTTGGCATAGGATTGCCCATTCAACTTTGGTGCCCTACGTGTTTTCACGGAACGGCCCGTGATTTCAGCATACAGAGATGCTGTGGGTGCACGTGCAGATGGTTCATCCCTCACCTGTGGACTGGATGAGATAAAGCAGCTGAAGTTCGTCAGTCACTTTGAAGTTACCCATGAAACGAAGAGCGAAGGCGGCTCTGGAGGAAGGAGCGCCGGGGCCACCCCTGCCTTGGCGGGCGCCGCCGGGAGCAGCGTGTCCCGGGTGCCCTCTCGTGGTCCCGCCTGGTACAGAGCTTCCTAGGCCAGGGGGAAAGGTAATTCGCTTAAACCACCAGCAAAATACAAGAAGAAATCGTTAACTGCATGTCCTAAAGGTCTTTACAAATAGATCTCTGCAAAATGCTTTCCTTATCTGGCCCGCCAGAGCTTACCAAAGATTACAGTGAAGAATATTAAGGGACCAGAGTGGTTTTCACTGAAGTCAAATGCAGAACTCTGCTTGATAGCAGTCTCAGGTTGAAGCCTCATACGGTTTCCCAGCATTGCAATGCATACATACTATAAACAGATTTAGCTTAAAGAAAGGTAGGATCTTATATGTGCACTAACCCAGTATGCTCACATACCACCAGAGGAAGTTAAGTTTACTTTCCCCAGCAGTGGTGAGAAGAACAGGTGGGCTACAAGGATGCAATGTTCCTCTATTCTGGTTGCAAACATGCCTTAGCAGAAAGCCTGAAGCTGGACAGGGTAGATCCTAGAGATCATGCCTGCGATTCTTTCTTGGAATTGAAAGACACCTTCCAGCCATTATGCACCAAGGATCGGGAGAGGAAACCGAGCTTTCCAAAATAAGAAATAAGGACGTAGCAACTATTAGTGATGACTGCAAAACATGGAGCTTTAAGCTTAATGTTCCAGGAGACATGATCAGCACACTTCCATATCAACCATACCATCACTTCACAAGAATTATAGAATCATTTAGGTTGGAAAAGACCTTTAAGATCATCAAGTCCAACCGAAAGAACTCAATGTCTTAACTCACACGTGATCCAAGGCATTTGTGTGTATGTGTCCATAGGAACACTTGTTAAGTCACACAATTGCTTGGCTCATCAAAGCAAATCAAAATAATTAGAGCAAAAAAAACCCTCCTGAACAAGCTGGAGGCTCAACAGGAGTATATGGTTTGTAAATACTATGCTAGCTTTCTGCTCTTTCTTTGGAGAACATAATGCTTTCATTTGATTTAATTACTTCCTCGCAAAATCATTTGCACTGAACCAAAGAACAAGAATGGGAACCGTGTTTGTATGACCAACAAACCTCAAGCACCTGACATCACTTCTCATAGTGCTGCAAAGGGCACTCTGACAAAACCCCATTACTGCCATTTTCAGGGCATGTGGGAAGAAACTTGACCCTGCCTTGCTCACAAAAAGTAGATCTGGATTATATGACTATCCACATCCATAACAGATTCATGTAATTGTGACATCTCCCTCCCTTAGAATCTCTATCACCATAACATCACTTAATTAAAAACTGCCTAGTATCAAACTGACACATTGGTTTTGGTGGTACCATTTCTGCTCTGAAGTCACAAGGAGTGGGAAAAAAACAGAAATAGCCTTCCACGGAGTTGCAGTGGTGCTGAAGAACTACTGCATGGCTGATCTTTCCACCAGGTCTTCTCAGACATCCTACAGATAACCCCCAGCTATCGATTACCCCTTTTCACAGTTTTAGTAATGTGCAGCTAACTAGGCATGCCTACGATATGCATAACTTTTCAACCCTTTCAACCCCATATTGATTATTAATCAAATAAACAAAAGCCACAGGATGGTTCCCCTCTCCAAAGCAGAAGCAATGTCTGCTCTAGTGGAACCTGTAGACTGTTCACCCTTTACACTGTAGTCATCATACTTTCATTTTTTCCCTTGTAATCATAGAAAAGTATCTGTTCAATCCTTCCACCCTTCCTTTAACAAACTTCCTATGATTTTGCTGGCATCACAGAGCTGTGGAACCAAGAGTCTACACCTTTGCCTTAAATTAACCTAAAAAAAAAAAAAATTGCATTCTCATGAGATATGAGTAACATCTTGACCCAGTGAAATTATGTTTGACAACAGAAAATTATATAATTAGGACTAGGTCTATATTGGTTTGGTCCAAGAGAAGTCTCTGGAGAATGAACTTTGATTTTCTGTTTGACACTTCCCTGAGGGGAACAGATAGATTGAATAGACTCTGCCCAGAGTTTCTGGCAGACTGAGGAAAGGGGATGGAGGGGGTTAGGACTTGCAGAGGGGGGTGCCTTCTGTCACCACTGCAATATGCCTCTGGCTAGACAAACATTAGGATAAGGTTTTTAAGGAGCAGGCTGACTTCAGGGAGTTTGAGCTGGCTGTCAGAAAGCATGAGCCAGCATTGCACAGTACACTCCTGATAATTTCTTTTGTTCATTTGGCAGCAAGTGACATCTGTTCTTGTCATTATCATACTAATTCATAGATTCAGTGTGTTCTCTAATTGTAAAATTAATTTTAATAAGTTAGAGCCCCTGTGCATGCACACTACTGGGTACAAATGAGTGGGCTTTTCTATTCTCTCTTCAAATGAAAGCTATTGTAGATATTGTCTGAGGTTATTAGTACCTGCATAAGCATGGACTTCAAGGATTTAACATTATCCAAATACTTAATGTGCTCAGTTATCAATCTGATCTCCTTATGTCCCTGTTTTATAAGAATTACATTTGATTAGTGTGTCCCTTCTGTTTCCTCCATGCTCCAATCGCATGGTACTGGGACAGATGTTTAAGTAATTGGGAGAATGTTTATCAGGGGATTTTTTAGATAAAGTCTCAAGTCACAGGGGAATAGGACATTAAGCAGCTTATTCACTTTTGTGAACATTTAATGCCATATGACTGTAGAGATGGGAGCCACTGCAAAAATCAGAGCTAGAGCAAAAGCGTGAGAAAAGATACAAAAGAGAAAAATGCATCTTTTTTTCTGTTTAAAAAATAGTCTCTTATAAAAAAACTTACCAATTTTATTATAAAGTCAGTTTGCAGTACAAAAAAAGACTTCCTCTCTCTTGCACAAACTGTAACAAAATCCTCTGTGATGTATACAAATAATGGAGTAAAGAAGAAATGAGCTTAGCTCCAACTCAAACTGATAAATATCAGAAATCTTTTGCCTCAGGACACTGACATGTTGGAGATTAAAAGTTTTCCAATAAATTTTGCTCCTGCACCCGCTTACATCCCACCTCAGTTTGGCCCAAGGTATGCTTGGTGGACTCAGTTCAGCCCAGGCATATCACTGCAAGCTTCAGAGAAATTTCACCAGCCCAATGTTGAGTTCAAGGAAAACTATTTGTATTCAGTATATTCTCACTGTCAAGATAAACTTGAGCTCGTAGCACCCCTAAGCTGTAGTTTAGGAGCAGAAATAAATGTTAGTGGGAGAAGGCAAAAGGATGCTGAAAAGTGTTCTTGATGCTTTAATCTTGGGCAACTACAGATATTCATTAGGCTTTCTGAAATGAGCACTGGGAGGGGGGGAGGAGGGGGAGGCGGGTCGCAAGAACACTGCCGAAAGGTTTTCTATCTTACATTTTTCCAGTTATTAACCAATGCCACATTACCTGCCAACCAGTGCGCTCTTAGCAATTGTCTCCCCTATGGAAAACAAGTCATCCTAGCCCCACTGGAGTCAGTGAAAATGGTTTATACCAGGGGAGAGTCTGGCAGCCTTCTCCCAACCCCCTTCCCCACTAATTTCCTCATTCCTTCCATATTGCATTTTTCCTTCCTTCTTTTCTTTTCTCCCTCCATCCATTTTTTTTCTTGGGGAAGGAAAGGACGAAGGAAGGATTTTCCTTTGACTGATCTGGTTTGGGGATCACATGCACATTGACACACAATACACAAGCTCCATGTGTAGACCATTGCACCCACGGAGCAAGAAGAAAAATAATAATGGAAATGTTGCTTCTGTTTTTTCCTAAAGGCCTGGAATCTACTGCAGTCACCACCAAAACAAGTATCACAATTACTCCTGTAACATGGCTCTTCCACATATTTGGAAAGCTAGCACTATCACTATTCCAAATTAACAGTTCTTATGATATCAGTGAAAGTCTTACATGTTTTTTCTTCTTTTCCCCTTAGAGCCACAGGCCCTGAAAACAAGTAGTTACTTAATGATCTTTTATTTCCTTAATGAAAGCTAGGTTTCAAGCCCCTGTGCTTGTGAAGAACTTCAAAATGAGACTTCAGGGAATTTTAAAGTCTTTATAAAAATACCCTCAAATGCAAATAAAAAGAAGCAAAAATATTTATTATTATTGTTTTCATTTTTAAGCCTTAAAATTCAGCACAAAGGCATCTCTTCAAAAAGAAATAAAGTGCTAAAACTACAAATTCTAACAGAGGCATCATATAAATAAGATTTTAATCCTAATAGGACCAGATAGAAGTGTTTTCAAAAGCAGCTTATGCTTTCCACAATTACGTTTTGCACAGGAAGCATCCAAACCCCTACCAAGTTGCAACTACAAACTTAGTGCTGCTGCACCTTCCTCACAAGAGCTGCAATCTTATCCACAACCTCCTCTGTGACATATTTTCTCTGTCTGAAGGCATCACAGCCTACAGTTCCCAGATTGCTATCATGCCACCTCCCAATAGGAGATACTGAGGTATGAAGTAGACTGAATAATGGAGCCCAGAGCAGCAAAAGAGGTCATAAAAAACAAGTCCTAAGTAGTGCCCTGAAACAATGCAACAACTTAGAGTCATTAACAAGCTGACCTAAAATAAACCATGAATTTCAGGATGACTTGACAAAAAAAGTTTGGGTTTTTTTTCCCTTGGCAAAACTGATGCATTTCCACAGAAAATATCAATTTTGCTGTAACCATAAATGTCTGTCAAATGATTTCAACGGAAAACTTTCCAACCAATGCTAACCATTAGTCACTTGAAAATGTACACCAAAATGTCCTTTGTTTTAGTGTACATCTGCAGCCAATCAACAGACTAATTTGAAACAAAAGAAGTCATATAGTGTTGGAAAAACAAAAAGACCAGCCAAACTGAAAAGCTGCCAAGAATGTAGCCTTGAGAGAACATCTGAACGACACCAAGATATGTTGTTCTACGCTAATCTCAGGAGAACCTCTTTTGATTGTGATGAATTTCTGTGCTGTATCATACTTCTATGCTTTATCACAATGTTTAAGGCTACCTAAACCTATTACCACCCAACCCCATCTATCGTATTCCTCAGTAACTTTGATCAAGGGAGTCTCATTTCATATGCAAGCCTTTACCAAAAAAAGAAAAACAAGAAAAAACAAAAAAAAGACAGACAAAAATACCTTACTGGTAGAGCCAGCTTTATCGTTCTCAAGGATAGATCCAGCACACACTGGAAATGACACCACTGCAAAATCCTCAAACATATGTAATGTATCATACCTGACATTGTGTTTAGAAGAATGGTTAGTTTAGCAAAAACTCCCAAGACCACTGCCATCCAGTTGCATGGCACATAACACCTTATAGCAAGGAACATGAATTTCTACCATTCAATCAACAATTCATTTGCTTTGCCATTCTAATTCTTTTTGTCTTTCAAATCCTTTCTGATATTGCTGTTCTGTAGTAGTTTATAAAGAGCCTAGAACAGGCATGGTAAGACAGAATATAATACTGAGAAAAAACAAACAGTTTTTAACTACAGTGGGGTTCCTTCCCTTTTGGCTGAAATAGGGGCAAAAAAATATGCTGCATCTGGAGATGTTCCACAAAACTTCTCAGACTTATAATCCCCATGTGAACTGAAATAATTTCATACATAACCTACAGCACAAATAATTCAAAATCAAAAGAGAAGAAAGCAGCACCTGACCTAGAAAGGAACCAGGTTTTATTTTCAACTAACTTTTAATTACAGTCTCAATGCTTTTAAAGTCCTGGAGTACAAATTGAACAGCATAATGGAGTAAAAGCTACGTTCAGCATCCTAAAATGCTAGTTATGAAAATGTAAATGTATTCCAAGAAAAAGAGGCCATTGTTAGAAAAAATAGCCAAACAACGTAAAATATCCCTCGTGGGAATTCAAAATTTCTTCCTTGCTCATGTCATTCTAGCAAAACAGAGATCAGCTTAACTAATAAGTAAAATTATTATCAGCCTCTTTTCTTTCCCAAAGATGCCAGAGATATGAAAACAAATGGGAAAAATTCAACCAATCTAGTTAGGAAGAAGGAAGTTGAGAATATGTGAAATGTCTGAAGCTGCAGCTGTACCTCAGGTAGAAATTGCTTCAAAACCCAGCACAATACAAACAGGAAAGTCTGTAACAGTTTAGAGTATCGACATGTAGTGCGCATCCATCTACAAGGACCTTACAATATTTTATTTATGCACTGAGAAAACAATCAGATATGCAGATACTGTCAGAAACAGAAACTGAACATCAGAATGGATGCTATTTTCCAAAAGACAACCATCATTCTAGCATGGAAGAAGAAACCCTCAAAGTTTATGCAGTTTCTGAAAGAGGTCCCATGAATTACAAGATGATACTAAAAATGTGGTTCTTATTGAAATGGGAGTCATGTATACCAGCCCAGGATTCTATGAACAGTTTGGTAGTAGGACACTGAGAATTTCGTTTCCTGGGACAGGGAGGATGCATTACAGGAGCATTAAAAAAATTTTGTTTCCTGATCTGGTTGTTGACATATTAATTTTGTGAATCAGTTAAAACTTGTCCTTCAGTTTGACAGCATTAGGGTAGCCAGTCATGGGGACCATGTTTCTCAAGCTCTCATAGTTTAGGCCACTCCCCAGCACTGCTGAGGCGTCTGAAAAAAATCACTGTGTCAGGGACCATGAAACATGCTAGGCCTTTTTTTTAGCTCTTCTTCCAAGAGCTGCCTTCTTCTCTCTTCCCTTCTTTTTTCCCTCCCAAAATATTCTGATTCATCATCTCTCAAGTAGCATTCATCCATGGGACCTGGATCAAATACTGGAAGTCTGCTTTGCTATTTTGAGACTAGTGATTGCAGAGGAGTAGCAAGTAGGAGCACAGAGAAGAGATCTGATGAAGCTTTGCCCAACAGCAGTATTTGAATCACAAATCGACTTTGCATTCAAATCAGCCAGGCTTTACCATTTATCAAGGTCTGTAGCAATTTGGAAAGGAGAAGTGTTCAGAAATATGCACACGTTTACAAGAACACCTTCCAAGAGAGCAGCTCCCAAATAACATTCTTCTTTATAACCTGATTGAAATAATCATCACACAGTCAAGTGCAGTTTGTTGGTTACACTCAAAGCAAAACATGCTTCCAGCTGTGAGAGATAATTACTGTTTATTGACTGGCTTTTGAGGACTTTTATGCTATATTTAGTTGTAGGGTTATTTGGCTTTTTTATTTGCATCACAAGCACTGATGAAAGAAGGCTGTTGCTTAGAGCAGTCAGCTGTCTTCTAATGATTAACCTCTTATTTCACTTCAGAACATGTTTCACCTGCAAATGTGCTGGGACTTCAAGATTAACCTTGGCCAAACTCCCCTGAGTGTTCTGCT
>NW_009258671.1:2283300-2289802 GCF_000687185.1 Egretta garzetta | reverse complement strand
CTACTGATAGCACTTTGTTCTTCTATAGCAGTTTGGTTTGTGGTTTGTTTTTTTTTTCATTTGAGTATCTTCACAAACACCAGAAAGGACAGTTAATTATAACCATCTTGCTACAAAGAGAAGATTTTGGAAGTTACCATACCAGCTTGAACTAGTATTCCATTTAGTTAAGTCTTCTTACTCCTTACAGTGGCCAACAGAGAACCAGAAAATAAGCACAGAAGAGTTTATAACCCCTTCAAGTCCAGTAGTTACAGTAGTAGGGTTCCACCCTTAAGACAGGAATTTTTAAATCTCTTCCAGGACATTTTTCTTGAATGCAATTTCTGCTAGCCTTTATCTTTATTCCCTTTGTTCTGTAGATGACATATGCAAAGCCCAGAGGGGTGGCTTCAGATGTGACTCGAGGGCTGTGAGGGCACTCAAGGCAACTCTGGCTGTCCAGGCTTTGCTTTCAGTGTTGTCTTCTGCTCTAATGTCATGTGAGGACAATGCAACTGGAACCATGCAAAAAATGCAGTGGCAAATAGTAAAGGTCAGACTACAGCTCTAGTGCCACGACTTTGGCAGTTTCAGACAGAAGAAAGGGAAAGACACAAAGAAAGAGCAACGAATCAAAATGATTTAGAAGTTTGGCTAAAACATCCTTTCTTAAACCAAGATGTTTTCCTTTGGAACTGGGCCTGAGTTTTAAGTCACCTAAAACTGAAGCATTTAATTTCAAAGCAAGCAAAGTTGCAACTGAAGCACTGAAAACCTTTTTTTCCTTATTTGTTTTGTTTTGCTGAATTGCTCCGAAGACTGTTTTCAGATAAATCCAAAACAATTCCCATCTTCCCCAACCTGTTTAATATATTCATTAGGGTCCCAAATGGACTCATCACAACACGCCAGTTCCAAAACTCATCCCCTGTCTGTACAGAAAAGTTGATCAAGTTTCTACACAGCTCTGTGGAGGACACATGACTAATTGCAGAATTAAAATAGTCAGAAAGCAGCAACAAGATCAAGCAATAAGAATGTTGACTGTTTGTAAAAGATGAAGGACCACTGGGTATTTAAAAGAATGGAAAAGCACAGATTGCCCTCGATTTTGAGGATTATTGGAATCTGTAGGAAGAGTCAGAATTTACTATGTCCTCCTTGTGAATTAGAGGTTCAGAGTCAGACAACATATTGTAGAAATATATCTTTAGAATAATATTGCTGTCAGCATGGTAACCTCACAACAGTCCACCGTATATTCTACATGCCCATCCCTGTATACAGCCAGAAAAATACAGATAATTAATAAGGAGTCGATTTAGGGCTACTATGAGGAAAAGAAGTTTGGAGTCTTTACTTATAGGAGTTTTTATCTGCACTGAATGCAAGGATGGGAGCAATAAACAGAAGCAAGAGTTACAAGACAGCCTTCTGGCTCTTAAAAGTGACAAATTCTTTAGTTTGTTTTGCAGAAGATTTACAGATCAGACAAGTAGGAGCCTAAACTTCCCTTACCGTTAAGACTGGGATCCAGCCTGTCATCTAGTTTACTGTAGACAAAGAGGTTTATTATCAAACTATAATCTCAGTTGCAATTTCCTATTTGATGGCTCAGGCAGCAAGCAGGTATATGAACCAGGTACTGTTTTGAAAAAGATTAAAGTCAGCCTAATTCTGCCTCCCACTGAATTTAATGGAAGCCTTATTGTAAACTTCAGTGCGAGAAGGATTAGATCAATGATGAGGGCTTGTGAAAATCATATCCTAAGACAGAGTGAGATTAAAAGATTCTTAACACTGTGAAAATTAATGTATCATTAAAATTACTGGAGTCTTCAAAAACAGGTTCAGGTTGATTTGTAGGGTAAGGGTATTTGTAGGGTAATAAATTCTAACGTTTAAAATTAAGGAGAATAAGCAGACATCAACAATTTTAAGGCAGAACTTACCACGCAAATAATCACCTTGTCTAAATTCAATCATGTTTGCACAAGTCACTGTCACTGAAGTAAATAAGATGGAACCTGAAGTCAATGGAAGGTTATGATTGTTCTAGCAGAGCAATACATGCAGCCTTCCAATAGTATTGCTAACAGCAGAAGAGGCAAAAGCCCTAAGGCATATTCTCTAAGATTCTCCATAAAATTAATTTCAATCTATTCTATCCTCCCTTAGCAAAGCTTAAAAGAATAAGAGCAAAAAAAAGGTCGGTGGGTTTTTTCCCCCCCTCTAGTATCATTGCACTGTTCAGTGCTGGTTTTCTAACCACAACTGGTGGGGTCAAAAGAAATACAGTCTTATTAACTATGGCCCAACAGAATTCATCAGGTAGAGTACCGACATCTCTCTCCACTGTAAAACAAAACACGGTATACACTCTCCACCACTTAGAACTTCTCCCATCTGAAAACCTTGCATTTTTGCAGGTGCTATTTCCCCAGGTTCACTTCTTTTACTTTTTACTTCTGAGATTGCTTAGTTTTCTATCTATGGAAGAAGTCCTCAAATGGGCTAAGAGTGCATAGTCTGCCTTTTATACCAAGCTGAAAGTCAACTTTCTGCAGGGAAGAGAAAGCTGTAAGACCCTTCATGCTTACTGAGGTTTATTATAAAAGGGTTTCTCTTCTTTGTGAGGCACCGTATCCTCTATTGCCCTGATTACATTCTCATTGAAATCAGCTGCAAAGATCTGACCCCGACAGGAACAGGAGCAGGATCTGCAGTAATCAGTAATTAAGGCAAGTACTTATGTTCTTGGGGGCAGAGAAAAAAGCCTTTCACATTTACTCTTCACATGCATAAAGCCACTAGCTGGTGTGGGGGCTTTGCACACTTCAAGAGATTTATCAGTAAATGCTCTTGCAGCTGTGATAACAGCACATCAGTAATGACTTATGCTGTCTAGTGGTGAAGGGACAATCTGCACTTCAGTACTATTAATAAGATGCTACACAAATCCATCCCACTGGTTGCTTGCTTATGATCAGTCACAGTCTCTGTTTTGCTCCCCACCTTTAAAATCTACAGGGCAGATGTGCCAGCAAGGAATTAATTTAAACATTATGAACATCACACCACATAACTGCTTCAAACCAGAAAAAAAACTATACTAAATACTGCAT
The DNA here is from genome assembly GCF_000687185.1 of Egretta garzetta. NCBI lineage: Eukaryota > Metazoa > Chordata > Aves > Pelecaniformes > Ardeidae > Egretta > Egretta garzetta. The sequence continues at coordinate 2,286,695 of NW_009258671.1, read as the reverse complement.
GTTATGCTCTGGCACTTATTTGATAAAACCTGTGAGAAGAATTCATGTTATTAATCCAGTTTGCAGTGGGAAGGTACCCATATATCATCACCAGTAACCTCTCTTCAAATCACCAAGAAATGAAAAAGCCTGGAGAACAACCTATTTTCACAATTAGCAATCAAAGCTGAAACTACATGCGAGAGTGCCTGTGTGTCTCTGTAGGAGGAACAAGAAAAGGGAGAGTTGGCTTTATTGCTCGTTCATGCTGTATCTTGCCTTTTAATAAATTACTTTTCTAATTCCCAGTGAAGTAAACTAAACAACTCCCATTGTCTTAAATAATGAATCTAGTCCAGGAAATAATTTCAGAACTTTTCAGCACCACTAAATTAATTCAAGAAGATGAAGAAAGAAAAGAAATCACCCAAGAAAAATATTAGAACTAAATTCCATCTTCTGGTTTTAATATGAATGGGTAGGATTCTGGCCTGTAACTTTGAAGAACTGGCTTCAGTTCCCTGTGCTGTTTAACTTAACAGAAATTTTTTAAAGGAGGAGTTAAAATTCAAGTATCTTCAATACATCAACTATTGTCTGATAGCTGGGGCACTTTTTCAAGAACATGGGCTATAATCCCACATACCATAGGGAAGGGACTGCACCACAGCACCATCAAATGCTCTAACCATATGATTGCTGTGTGAACTGGAGTACCATCACCACGTAGCCCTTTCTCCACATGTTCTTCTCATGAGTGCTGAAGCTGCTGCTGCGGTCCACATGGAGCCTGGTCTAAGAGATATGCTCTGACTGATATTGTGATAGGAGCTAGGCCACGGAGGAAATGCACAACCTGTTCAAATGGAATGTTCAGTGGAATGTTCAAATTCCACCTGGATCCACACAGAGGTCTAGTAGATTGCTCTACCAAATATAACAGAAGCCATTTAGGACATGCATTGCTTCATGTGAACAAAAAACTTCACTAGCGAAGGTGTCTTTAGGACTAGCTGTGCAGGTAAGAGGTTAGCCTTGGAGTTGGGCACCTGAATCTCCCTCTGTCCTAAAGTGTTTTGCATTTTTCAGACCAGAGCTCAGGTTTTCCCATCAGGCACAGACATACTACAATTTCCTAACCTAACAAAAGTGACACAAAGACAAACATAAAAAAAGAAAAAAAAATAAATCTGAAGTCCTGAGATGTAAACAGGTGTTACATTTATATCAGAGAGAGAAATAAACTTAAAAGGTGCACATCTCTCTCTCTGTGTGAACCTCCATGAACTTCCCCCTTGGATTATGCCTTTCTTACTGTGTTTACAGGAAACTAAGAAATGATTGAATGGAAGACTACTACTTCTTTAAGGCTTCAGTTTGCAGATACTGTAACAGATAGCTTAACAGATATTTTAATGCCTCTCTGACTAATGCTGTATTTCCTAGTAAATGTATAAATATATCATTGTTAAATAAACAGTCCTCTAACTTCTAATTACACCCAGCTGCAAAAACCTGTTTGCTCAAATGTCAGGAAGCAACACAGAACTTTTTGCCTTTAAGTTTTTCCCATATCCCTAGACAATTTATCCTGAAGCTTGAGCTGATATATATATATATCTTTTTCATTTTTTTTTATATTCCTCATTAGAAATTGATTACTTTTTTAAAGCTTTTATGGCACATTCACTACAAGTGATACTTATGTTTTGCCCTTTCCTCAAAGATCTTTGACTAGAAAAAGCTTTTCAAAGATTGCAGTTAAAGCAAAGAGGGTTGGAGGTCAAGGTTGACAATCACAAGCGTCAGCTTTCCCTGATATCCACAAGGTCATTATCTGCAGACAGCTCTGTTATACTTTGCCAATTTAAATCAATGTGCTGCCTAAAATGTATTGAGTTTCAAACAAAAACCAAAAAAAAGTGGGATCATAAGCCCACAGAAGCCATTTAGAATGAAAGATGGCCCTAAAAGCCTCGATCCAGGCTCTTGACTGCTGCTGAAACTCAGATCCAAACCTATTCACTGAAAAACTAGTGATGAGAGCCATACAAATATTTGAATATATATAAAATATTTTAATATGTATAACTTCTTGCCTGGCTTCTTTCCTTTGAATGAATGAAATCAAAATCCCAAGTCCAAACTCTCTATAAAATCTGGGAAGCTTTTTATCCAGCTCCAAACTCTGACAGTTCCCCTCCCCCCCCCCATTCAATTGCCATTTCAGTTAAGGACTAAGATTTCTGTTTCCCAAGCAGCCCAGGATTTAAACGCCCAACTGTCATTGAAAGAAAAAAAAAATCATAACTAAAAAGCCCACTTCCTTAAACTTGTTTCAATATGTTAGAATAGTTGTTGCTTATCTGTTTACTTAATAACACACTATTGCAAAGTTTTATTTCTAACTACTCTGCAGTATAGACGCTGTTATTAAAAAGGGGTTCGTTTCATTAAATACCAATAATTGGTTTCTAAGCAGAAATTTTAATCATAATGAATTCCAAAGCAAGGAGCAGCTCTCATCTGTTTTAGATAAGATGGTCTTTGGACTAACAAGAGAGAACCATAAGTGTTTTTAAGTTTAGTCGTGCTGTAGGGTTTTAATCTCACCTAATCAGGGCAAAGCTGTGAATTTTGTCTCACAAGATACTCACATTTTAACTATACAGTCCTGCCATTGCCTATCCCCAAAGTCTCATCTCTGCCACAGAAATGCAGGTCGGGGCTGGGAGTGCTGGGACGGAAGAAGGGGAAATGGAACAGGAAGAAATGCGTGTAGGACTGCTTAAGGCTCTAATCCTGGAGCATCCTCTTTCACCAGCACCAAAAGTTCATGCATAATACTCCCCCTGCACAGCCCAAGAGGATATGGCTGACAAATTCCAGGTGCAATGGAAACCTTCAGAAAGCATCTAAAAGAAGCAAATCCTTCCATGAACTCTGATTCTTGACCTCCGTCTTCCCTTTAGAAAGCTGAGCAATCACATTAAGTACCTAACAAAAATGAATTAGGATTCATTCTCCTGGTGTAAATAATAAGCAATAAGAAAATTACAATTATTTCCAGCAGCAGAAATACATTTTGATCACGGGAGTTTTCTGTAATAGGTAAACCAGGCACTGTTTTTGCTAGATGCATAGAGAACATAGTGGCTAAAAAAAGCTCCAGCTTTTAATATCCACTAATATATTTCAACAAAATTCTTTCCTGTCTCTGTTTTTCTTTTTTTTAAGAAAAAGCTAAACAGCATATTTATGCTTATATACAGCTTGTCAAATAGTTTTAAATAGATGCAGGGTGCTTTGAGCTGGATCCTAAAGCAGATGGGAGTCAACATAATTGTTGGAAAATAAGGTTGACATTCATGTTTCCTGACACATATATATGAGGGCAGACTGCAGCATTCTGGTCC
>NW_009258671.1:2249152-2283229 GCF_000687185.1 Egretta garzetta | reverse complement strand
CTGGGATTTGGGCCAGAAAGCTGCAATAGTCAGGTTGAGAGGACGTAAAGGCAAAATGATGCCACGCAAGGGGAATATTGCGTGACTTCCACGGTCTAGTGCAAACACAGGAACAATACTACTTCATTGCTATTATCTACCAGAAAAAGAATCTGGGCTTCTTTCCTCAGATGCTGAACTTTTAGACTTTTGTCTTTGCTTAGCAAAGCTCCAGGAACCCAGGACTGCCTACAGCTAGTGAAAGTCCTACTATTTGCAACCAAACAGTAACAGGATTTGAAGCTCAATGCATTAAAGAATTTAGTGAAGTATAGAACATTTTGACAATGGAAGTCCAAGTTCTTTTCCTTCATTCATTATTTTAATCACAATTACTTTCTTGAACAAGTCAGGAAAGTTTAAGTCTTCCCTGTTCCAAGACCAGTGTTTCAGTACAGATTATCCCTTGCAGAAAATAACACAAGGGCTGTGATGTTTTTCAGTGGGTATATGCACCAGCTATCTCACCAAGGCAGGAAGAAAACAAGCTACATCAAAAATCTATTTTTTTCAGACACAGTTTGCCTCAGGAAACAGTTTACTGGGCAGAAGGTTCCTCCAGCTAATATGGCATACAGCGTGCCCTTAACCAGGGACTCCCAGAGAAACTTTTCTACCCTCACACTTTTTGCCATCTGTCTCACAGTCACATGAGCAATGTATTCTTCCCATCAACCAAAATCCCTCTTTGTACTCATAGCATTTATGAGGACCAGATGTTCTTGGGTCTCACTAGACCTAAGCCATACAGATACAGCTGGCAGTAACCTAATTAGGCATAAACAGGTCTCACCTCCCCTTAAACAGCCATTCATCTTATGACCAGCTGGTATGTTCAGACACCTTAGAATTTTCAGCTGACTAGTTAACTTGCTTTAGTGTCAAGAAGAGGGTGGTGTGTATGTATAGGTTCATATAAAGTCCCTCCCTTCTGTAGATGTCTGGCCTTTAGGACACATGCCAGGACCACAAACATACATCATAGGCTGAGGTCTCCACTTTTCTCTGTTAAAGCAACACATATGTACAACAGTTCCTCCAAATTCAGCTCTGATCTAGGAGCTAGATTACCTTGTTACAGTTTTATCTCAGCATTATCTTACTATGAATGCTACAAACATATGGACTTACTTACAGAAGGTTTACCTGTTGATTCGATTTGGGTGGGAATAGTCTTTTTTTTTCCATTACTCTTCGCTTGTTTCCTTTCCTTTGAGTTCTCCTTCCATTCTGCAGGCCCTCACACCACCTTACAAACAGGCTTCTCTCCAGTCCATGTGATACGCTTTCTGTCACGGAGCTGACACCACCTGAACTGAAGGATGTAGGAGCATTCCCTTGGTCAGAGCAGGAACAAGCTGCACTTCATCCTCCGAGCATGGAGATGGGGATGGTGTATTGCTGCGTATTCCAGCAGGCCTGGACAAACACAGACATGAGTTCTATGAACCAGAGCTAAGGAAAAAACCAAGTTGTTCTTTCAGAGCTCTGTGTTTCTGCACACTAGGCACTCCCAGTAGTTTGCTGGATCAGAGATTTGACGTATGTTATCACTGCTGTGGCATTTCTGTGTGCCACATGTGGCATTGAATTACTTCTGCTACTTTAGGATGACCTGGAAGCGTATCCTTTCACTGAGCAGGGCAGTCCTTGCCACTGGTTACTGAAATTTCTATTATTTCAAAGCTGACTTGACACAAGCCACTTCTTTTTAAAGAGGTTCCTGAACTCCACCAGAAGCCTTAGCTGCTGTAGACTGCAGTCTTTCAGGTGAGGTAGGCTGTCATGAGTGCATAAAACATACAGCGCAACCCTTCCACATGGTCATCTTAACTGAAGCACTGTCTTAATCTAAAATACTGATTATATCGCTTCAGCTGCACTGAGAGTTAGAGAACCTGAGGGAGAAGCGGGTGTCCAGTCAGCTCCCTATCACAAATGAGCTTGTTTCAGAAGTATGCCAACTGCCTACGCTCCCAGGACCAGCTCTGGAAATCCATCAGCATCCAGCTACAGGGGTGGTTCAGCCACATATCCTCCACAAACAGTTAGATCAAGAGCCACAAGGAGCTCCTACGAAACGTCTACATTATTCTAACCTTACCGTATTCTGCTCGATTTTTACACTGTGGAGGATCAGAGCATGTGCTTCCCAAGATGACAGAAAACCTTGCTTAAATTTCAGAGCATCTGTGGGCCAGGAGTGGCAAATAACTCCTCTGTTGCATTAGCCTAATGAGCTGAGTTCTGCTGACTGCAGAACTCAGGGTGTCCCCCTGTTTCCTCCTGACATCTCAATCTTTTGAATGAACTCATCAAAACTATTGACATGTAGCACAAAACGTAGGTATCTGCAAACCAAACCATCTGTCAGCAGGTGCAATCCTTGCTTTTCCTTTGAGGGACTGATTTTCCAAAATTTTCCAGTGTACCTTATTCCCTTATGTACTAAACAGTACCTAGAAACCAGACAGGTGGTGGATTGAATATATCTCGTTCTTTTGAAAACGACACACACCTTAGTTTCCTAAGGGCTGCATCCCATCTCTCCTAGCCATTTATTCTGTTGTTTTTACTATTCTAGTATTATTTATTTTGGAAAAGTACAAAAAAAGGCATACAAGCAGAACACCAAAGCCTATTAAACCCACATCCGACAGGTGTAAACTCCTGGATGAAATTTAAGGAACTGAAGAATTAGGACCAGAGTGCTCAAGCCCTGAATAAAACAGGAACCAGAGCTGGCCAGACGATGTTCCAGCACTACATTTACCACTGGGAAATGGCTCTCACTGAAATGTTCCACTGGGATTAATTTGTCTGGCAAGAGATCAGCTTGGAAGCTGACTCCTTCCTTACTCTCAATCCCAGAAGTCTTCCTTGCCACATGACAGGGACCTGAAAGCCTAAAAGCACTCACTGACCAGCCTTCAGCTCTTCCATACGTTGGCTTCACCGGTGCCACCTCTCAAAGTGGTCTGGGATCCCAGGCTTCGCTGCAGATCAACCCAGGCTCTGCCAGCTTCTTGGCAGGTGGCCATGGGCCTGGGAATCCTCAAGGTAGGAATCTCTCCACATGGTTAGCTCCTTCACCTTTTTTTCCCCAAAGATCAGAGGCTGGCTGCAGGCCTTCAAAAAAAGACAGATAATCTTATCTGCAATGCAGGTGCAGTTTCAAAACCTCTGAACTTTTATCGAAAGAGAAAATTCCATGACTGCTCGACTCCAGCAGAGAAAAACCCCAAGCCCCTCGCTCTGTCACAGACATGGAGATGTCAAAACTTCAATGGATGAGGACATGGAAAATAACATTTCCTGTGAAAGTCTCATAACTGGGGAAGTTTCTTACCTATTGCAAGTCATATTTCAACCATGCCAATAAGAGAGCAGAAAAGTCTGAGCATGGGGTGTAGGACACAAGCAATTTGCCTGCTCATGACTTGACAGTTGCCAATTGCCGGCAGTGGCCTGTCTTTCAGCCTACACAAATCCTCTTTAGATGAGCAGTGAGTGCCAGTGCTGCTTGACCTTTTAGGAAGACGGGATATGAAAGCAAGACACAAAAAAACAAAACCAAAGACCCTTCTGTAGATGTGGCTGAGGAACGACCCTGAACTGGAAAAATGCTTGTGAAGTGAGAAAGGCTTCTATTGCGTTAATTCAAACATTTGCAGATAATTACAGGCACTCTGAATTCCATTTCAAGGTTAGAGGAGTTTGCATAAATGATTCTCGTTTAAGAGAGATCAGAATAAACATCATTTAGAGAACTTAAGTATTTATGACTGGAAAGAAGCCTGTTTGTTAATTGTTAACTGGTGAACTGAATCCTGTGTAAGGTCATGTTTTGAAATAAGATATAGAAAAGCAGTAAAGCAGATTTAACAGCCCTAGGGGAAAAAAAAACTCATAAAATATCAAAACAAAAAGGAAAAAAGAGATGGAAGCGGCTTAGGTCAAAGTTAGTGCTTGATGAGGACAAGTGGAATACACAAAAAATCTTATAGTATGTTTTCCTTTTCTGTTAAAGTAATCATCTACTAGTTAGCTTATGTGATGGGCTATTACCATCATGTATGCCCACATCCCAGAATTACAGCTGGCAAAAAATTATTCCTTCTCCTGTAACATTTGGCAAGTTGCATAAACATTTACTAATATGAATCTGGTATTGAAAGAGAGTCCTGGTTAATGAGAGGTCCTTGGACAAGGAAAAGTGCTTGCCTTGAATGGATGTTTGGGGAGAAGAAAACACTCCCAAGCAAGCAGGAAATACAAGCAACAATTCTGCTCATGAACCCCAAATATTCCTCTCTCCCTGCTATTGACTTGGCTAACAGAGACAATGAAGATTACGCTTCCCCTACATGACACAGAAGAAGTTTATTCCATGATAAGAAATGGCACCAGCTGAGGACCTTGTGGAGAGAGATAAAACAAGAGACTGGCAGAGCTGACACCTTAAAACCAAAAAACCTAAATCTATGACTGAGTGGATTCTAGTCCTCCTAAGGGTAGCCAAACAAAACAGCTTTCTAAAATCCCTCTGCTGTTATTGTTACCTCTCCAAGTCAGGCATGGAGGACTGAAGCTGTGGCCCAATTCTGGATGTTAATGGAAAGGAAAAAGTGAAGTGGACTCATGCTAATGTTACAGAGGAGGGATACATGCATTTTATTCTTTATTTTTGTATGGATTCATTTTCTGGCTTTACCAAATGCATTTTACCTTCCCCTGATAAAATATGTTTTCTATCTGTGTGTGCAAGAGGCCCCAGGGAGGATGCACTTATTTATTTCAAGTTTCTGCATGAGGGCTCAGCCTGATTTAGAACACACTTGGGAGGCAGCCTAAATATTTTGATTCTGACCATTTTTGCTGTCACTAACTACCTGAAAGCTTATAATTACAATGACAGACATCTGTCCAAATCAGATGCTATTTCCTTTTAGCAAGTTATCCTACCATCACAGGGAATACATCTAAATCAAATAGAAACAACCCTGCACAGCTCTGCATCAGTACAGACAAGACCCAACATCATCTTCCTATCCCATTCCTGTGGATTGCTACAGTAGGGAAGAGGATCGGTGCATTGCCTTTGCATCTTTCCCAGTCTCGCTAGAACCTTGTCTCCTCTCCAAGTCCAAGGGAACTGTAATCTTGGATCATTCTTGCCTAGGAAGAGAAAAAAAATCTTTTGCAGCTAATCTACTAGCAAGTTATGTCTGGGTCAGAATTTCAATTCTTAGGATATTTTGGCATAGAAACATCTATCTGGCTCCCTGACAAACACCACAATGCAGGGCAGAGACACCTAAGATGGTGCTCTGTGTGAGCTAATATGGGAACCAGAAGGAGGGCTGACTCCCAGCTTACATCTCTGGAAATGTAACGCTGTACGTAATGCTCACCTGAGCTGGTGTTGCTAACTCTGTGTCTCCATGCTGTACTCCCTTGCTCAGTAAGAACATGGAAAAAGAGAAAAAAAACCCTTCCTTCAAGTGCTGTATTACCAGAGAAAATGTTCAAAAGGCATTCCCACCCTTCAGCTGGTCTTTGAGTCAAGTTCGCTATGGAGAAGGAGAACATGTCCTTGAAGACTATATTCCCCCAAGGCATCAGCTGAAATCCTGAATCTCCTGCCCTTAGAAAGCCCTCTCATAAGGTATCATCTCACAGGTCGGAAGCACTGGCAGCCGGTGATGAATAAATCATACCCTGTAATCTCTTTGATACAAGTCTCGCTCCTACCTCCTAATAAATGAAAACACTGTGTTTCCTTTAATAAGAAATGCATGAAAGTGTGCCATTCATAAAAAGATTCAATTAAACATATGAAGCATATCCTGCTGTGACCCACATTTCAGTAACAATGTGATCTCCTTTCTTGTGTGTCAGTGAGACTTGTTCAGGCAACTTCGGGGTTTGATTTTTTTTTTTTTTTAAACACACATGTCACCTCATTCAGAAAACCTGGTCAAATCTTCAGGACTAATTCTACAAATGCAAAATATTTCTCCAGTGCAAAAGTAGTAAATACAACCATTTATTTGAATAGAGGCTGCCAAATCATGTTTTTTCTCCTTGAAGCAGGAAAAAAAAAAGTCCCTTTTCTTCCTCTTAATGGAAGGAGTTTTGCATTAGGCCAATTAGCTCAGAAAGAATAACGGAGAAATTGTTCATATGAGAAAGATCTTCCTTCTCCGGGCTTTTGTTTTCTAAATAATTGTATTCAGGTCTGAATGTAAAAAACTAAAATGTTATTTTAAGAGTTGATTTTGCAGAAGTATTTTAAACATCTTTTGCCATCTTTGTTTTCAACAATGAGACAGAAAAGCAAGCAAATGAAGGAAACTGATTCACCACAACAAGGGAGCCCACTATCACTAACTAAAGAGAATAGTCCACAAACGTACTACCACACCTTCAAATTAATTTCTTGCACAGTTTGAAATCAAAAAAGTAGCTATTTCACTGTCGTGGAAAAGCTTTATCCTAAGCAAATAGATTTCAGTAAAAATACTCGAAGCAATTACTGAACATCTATCTTTCTAATACTTTTTCTGAAGAACAGGATCATTTAATTAGGCAATCAGATTGAATCCTGGCCCACTGAAGTCAATGAGAGCCTGCTACTCATTCCACTGGTGTCAGGGTTTAATCTTCAGGTTTCAAAAGGACTGACTATCTGCTTAAACTTAAGCAAGTACTTACTTCAGTATGCTGCTGCATTGGATCATAAGCCTCCAGGTTTTTTATAAAGTTCTGTAGAAAATATGGGGATGAAAAAAGTACTAATACATTTCTAGAAATGGGAAATCGCTTTCCTGTTTAACTGCCCATTGAATGCTAGCATCCTGCTTTCAGCTGTGTAGAGAAACTGTAAGTGATATCTTTTTGGCTGGTTCTTGCCATCTGCAATCAGGATTTATCCCATTTCTGTGGAAGATGCCACAGTCTAAACCGACACACACCTACCACAAGAGCATAGCATGCCCAGACAGAAAACCAACAGCTCCTAATAAACTCTGGATAAATAAAGATGCTGGAACACCTCTCCTCTGCAATTCAAACTATCATGAGCAGCTCTGACTTACTCTTCTCTCCTGTCACGGCTTCCCACAGAAAAAAGCCTAATGCCAGGTCACAGTTCTTATCTGCTCATCATGCAGGTGCCTTTAGGTACTGCAGGTATATGTTTAAGATCTCTCCCAAAGCTGCAGGATGAAAATCATGTCGCCAGCAGTGATCACACACTAACACTGTACAACTTTGTTTGTGTAAAGGCGAAGCTCAGCTGTGCAGGATACTGAGATTTCCTGAAGGACAGTCCAAAAAAATTCTCACAGAAGCTAAGACAAGTCTTACCACATCCCACTCTGTATGCAAAGCACAATTTTTTAACCTTGCCCTTCTCTCTTTCTACCACAAGAATACAGCTGTGGATTGTTCTGAAACAAAACCCATACAAAATGGTACAAATAACAGCATGCACATTTGTCCTCCAGGGGAAAAGCTGAGAGACTAAAGAACACTTAACAGACATTCACTGCATCGTTTTTTACAGACTATGACATGCTTAGAGGCTGACAGTTGCAAAAGCGATGGAGGCACGCAGCACCCTGCTCCATGAACAGGCTGTTCAGCCCACATTAAAATTGTTGACTTAGAACCAGCATACATTGTCCATAACCAGGATTCAATACTGAAAATGCTCAGAAGTCAAGATAACTGAGCATTAATAAAGGAAGCCATACTGCTTTTACATGTATACAAGTCCATTCCACACAGCAATTGCCTCACATCAGATATGTCCCAAAAGAAAAGCTCAAAGATACCCATATTTAAACCCCAAGCTGATTACAGCATACAGGTGATCAGAGTACCTGTGGATAAGTTCCTTCCAGACCTTTCTGTCAGACCCAAGGCGTTCATTCACAGGGAGCTGAGTGAGTGCTTGCACTCTCCAGACTGGGGTACAGCACAGCACCATTAGTAGGCTTGAGTGAAAACACTGGATTTACCATACTTCTTCAACATGTTCCTTCAGCAAGCGCCAAAGACCTTTATCCTGGCACTGCAAATTCAGCACGAATAAACTGCACTTGGGGAAAACAGCTTATGGTTAAAGTAGAACAAGGCCTTAATACCTGTGGGCATGTGATTACTTGATATGTCTACTACAAATGTAAACATTTACAAGACTAAAGCATAGCTATTATGAAATATGTGTTAGCAAAAGGCTAGGTACTACTAACATTAAAATGTATAATAAAAATGGATCAATTTCTAATAAAACTAAACCAACGTCTTTGGAAAATACGTCACAATGTTATTAAAAATGCATTAGGTTTTAAAATTCTAACAAAAGTCATTGAAGTGTCATTTCAGTGTGCATAGCCTAAAACTCAATAATAACAGAAGGTTAATGATAATTCAGTCACAAGTCATTCCTATAATGCCTTATTTTTGACACAGGGTATAAGCAAATCTCAGCATTGTCTCATAAGTTTTGTTCGGTGTTGCTATGAATTAATTAAAAGGTTACTACAAAAGGCTAAGGCAAGGACCTAGTACACATCTCAGAGGAACTGATACATAATAAATGCTTGCTGGAGTTTATTTTTAAAAATAAGCATTTATAAACATAATGAGTAAGGTCTTGGGAAAAATATAGTATACTGCCTTCAAATTTCTGGGAGAACTTGGTGGAGGCAGGCTGTGTTAGCCATGGCTAACAGTCTCCAAGAACACGACACCAAGGAAATCATCTGCTGTTTGTGGGAGCTTAGTGCAGCACTAGGTGCCCTGAGCAGGTTAAGGACCGCTCCCAGCAGAAGAACACATCCTGCCACATGGACATCCCTGGTGCACAGTGGGAGTCCTGGAACAGAGAGGGATACAGTTTGCATGAGAATTGAAAGCCAGCCTGAGAGACTGGTGAGCCTGCCCAGGCAGATAAAACACCATAGTCAAACACTGTTAAATTTGCTTGAGTGAATTTCTCTTTCCAAAACCAATTTTTTTTTATGTTTTCACAGAATGGGAGAATAGGGTTTATTTTTGTTTACTTCTCTGGTAAGATAGCATTCACATTAAACTATATGAACACAAGCATTCATTATTTAGGGCCTCTTATACCATTTTGATTGTCATTTTTAAAAACTTACAGGCACTTACTATCAGCTAGTTACAGCTATACATGTATGTGTAATTGCCACTCTGCTCTTTGCTATTCAGTATTTTAAGGTCATCTGCAGCATTAATCCTGTTTCATATTTTATTAAACTACCATTCTATCCCACCAAAAATGTTATGTTGATCTCCTAAACCCTTTCTGGCTCCAGCTGTAATTCTCTTCCACCATGGATTTAGTCTGTTGCTCATCATTATATCACCAAGTACACTTGGTTTATTAAAAATAGGAATTAATTAGTCTTTAGTTAGCAATTGTACCAAAGGGCAAGGTAATGAATAGCTAAACAGACATGGGTATATAACCATTCATGCAAAATGAATAGCGGGCTACCTGCTCGAAATCCCTATTAAACCTTTACTTGGTTTATACTAGTATCCACAGAACAAGGCAGAGTAGTCAACTAAGCTTTTGTAAGAATGATTTCTATAACAGGTTTAATGCAGACCCTTAGCATTTCAAGATACAGCCACAATCCAAGCTTCAGAAACATAAGCAATCATATTTGACTTCTTTGGGTCAGAGCTCTACCTTCTGTCCAGATGAAGGGTATTAATCCTGCAGTCTGAGTTGTTACAGCCCTTGGTCATGTAGACAGTGCTGTCGGTGCAGCACTTTGCAAACAGTGAGAAGCAGAGGCTGCCCTCAACACACACACACTGGTGTCTGAAGAGGCAGGTTGAATAAAGAGCTCACTACTCGACCTGCCATCCACATTGCTCTCTTTTGAACTCAAAGACACAACCTTTGACTCAGGAACTGTATCTTTGCTTGATTCTTCTGTCCTGCCTTATATTGCCACTACTGTCACTATCAGAGACAAGATACAGGACTAGGTGGATCTGGCCCAGACATGCCGTTCTTATTCAACATGAAGTTTCACTGGTAAACTCATAATGTAGAAGAAACCATGAGCTTTACAGAATACATACGCTACTTTTCCATATACTTGTTAGCATGAGTCAACAGCAGGTCTCACCAGGTGTCTCAGGGTCTGCATCTTTATTCAGTAGCTCTGTCTCTAGGGCCTCTACTCTATCAAGAGTAATCATTTTGCCATTTCAGATTTGTTACTCTTGTATTAGGATTTTTTTATAGAGTCACATATTGTCTGCTCTCTCAGTGCTGACATGAAAGCAGAAGGTCAGTATAGGCACTGCATCTGAATTCTGGTTAATTAAGATATAAGGTTACTGCCTCACTATTCCTAGTCGAGATCAAGCATGTAACAGTAAATGACCCCGCATCAGAAAGATCAAGTATTAGTGATCAAGGAAGCACAGCATCACTTTAAAACTCTGCATGAGACAGAGGGTAGCAAACTGAACCAGGAATAATACCCCTCACACATCCAAGGCACTTATCCCCAGAAGAGCTGTGAATTTATTTGCATTTATATCCAGATACCACACAGCAAGTGACACGAGGCTTCAAAAATGCATTTGTATTGGACTAGAAATAGGAAGCCAGGCTTAGGGTTAAAAAAAAAAAAAAAAAAAAAAAAAAAAAAAGAAAGTGAGAAGTCATCACCACTTATGACTGAATGAAGATACCAAAGTTGGAGTAACTCAATGAAAACCACACCTTGAAGCTGGTAGGTCTCCAAGTTGGGAAAGATAGGGTTGAAAGACTCCGGCAAGAACTTGCCAGCAGAGTAGTCTGATGCTGAGCCACAAGCCTCTCTCTCCAGCTTTGTCTCAGAATCCAAGCAGCAGAAATTCACTGGACTCTTTGTGGACTTTGAGTCCCCCCACCCTAGCAGCAAGAATATATCTACAGTACCTTCAGAAAGAAAATTTAGGGTTTAGATGACTACCCAGTTGCCAAGACAGAACAGAATTACAGCTATTACTCATTTTTCACCAAGTGTTTCTGGTCTTTCAGCTAAAAGCTTGACCTTAAGTCTTACTATCCCTTGTATGTTATTAAGCCTTCTCAGCGTTATGGAAACAAGCTGAATTAGGCCTTCACAGAAATACTGATGCCAAAAACAACAACAAAAAGCCCCATACATGCTAGCACGTCTCAAGACCTGAGACCCATCCCATCAATGAAGATCAAAATCTGAGGAGTGTTTTCTGCAAAATCGATACGAAACCTGTTGCTGTACAGTGCTGAGTCTTGGAAATAAGTGTTGCATGGCAGAAAAATAGCAATTCAAGGGTCAGATTACCTACATAAACATTTCATGAACAAACTGAGAAATGCCATGCCTGCTTTTTGTGAAATTATCCACTTTACAGAAACTGAGGTAATCTCACTAATCTAGTCAAATGTTATTATGCTCCCTAATTGTGCCATTGTACGTATTGATGGTTTGTTCATACCTTGAATAATGTATGTTGTTCTGGTCCCATCATCTGAAAAAGAATCTGTTAGAACTGGGAAAGATTCAGACAAGAGCAGCAAGGCTTGTCAAAGTACACAATGGCTTCTCTATAAGGAAGAGGACTTTATGGCCTGGGAAAGATGACATGGGGGGATATGGTTGAAGTCTATGAAATCCTGAATGACAGAGAAAGCAGAGATAGGGACTGCCTGTTCCCTGTTTCTTCCAGGGTGAAGTAGGGTCCATCTTATGAAGCTGCAATGAGACTGGTACAAAACAAATTTAAGGAGGGTGGTTCTTCACGCAGTGGGTAGAGTAGAACTACAGAACTCCTTGCCACTTTGAATGCAGGTTTAAAAGCAAACAGGTGTTTGTAAAGATGCATTGGAGATCACAAAGCAGACTAGGCATAAGCATGCTCAGGAAATTCTCTGAGGGAGTGTAGTCACAGCCTGAAAAGTATTAGGGTAGAAATAGCACGTATGTTTGACCCATTCTCACTCTTCCCCAGGTATCTGGCCGTATATGTCCACTCCCTAGAAATAAAGTTCTGGGCTTTGTGGACAATTTGTATAAACAGTCATGAATTTTCTTCTGTCACAGTGGGCTTGAAACATGGTTTTAAATTCTACTTGTCTTGCTGAACCATCTCAAATCATTTCTGTAGATGTGTTTTCTGATCAACCTGAAGAACACAAAAAAATTTCAAGATCTGATTTGTCTTTCTGTATTAGAAGACACTCTGTACTTCAGATTTCTCAAAGTGTATATAATAGGCCTTTGAGAACATAGTGTGAATTTTCTGTGCAGAACTGTCAGTTCTGTACATTCCAAAGATTATTGTAACACTTGAATATTTGAGTTGAAAGAGCTCTGTAAAGAAAGAGAAGGTGACATTTTTAAAAGTCTACCTAAATGATGCAGACCTATCATCAACCAATAATTTAAAAATCTGAATTTAAAAAAAATTGCTGCATAATCCATATTTAGAAACTTACTACATATTTGCAAGGAATGTTGAGTAACTGCTGAGTTACTTTTAGCAAGAAAAACTCAATAGAAGACTATCTAAAATACAGGCAATAAATCCAGTCCTCCTTTCTTCTTACTTCAGCTGCTATTTTGTTTCCTGACCAGCCAGACTTGTCAGATATTCTCTCTCTATTCTGGATCATGCCCATACATTGATTTTATAAGCACAGTTTTCTCCCTTGTGCTCAGTCAACAAGAATTAAACACATTTTACCAAAAATGAAAAAGCCTTAATCAAACACAAAGAGGCCAATAAAATCCTCCTCTTAGTCTGTGTCCTTGGTTCTCAGCAATTTCGTCTTCGGAAACTATTTTTTATTCATCCAGCACAAAGCATCCCTCATTTGTGTACGTATGAGAATCCACACATACGTTTATGAAAATTAAAAGCAGTCCTACCATCAGAACTGAGTAGAAAAAAATATTTCAGAAACCTACAGATTCTTTTGCAAATTATTGTGGTCTCTGAATGAAAGCTTCTTTTTTCACCCATATCTAGGTGTCAGTGGTTTCCATGACAACTTTCTGTCAGTTTTCTACTATTTCCAGTAGGTTTCTGAAGTAAAGCTTACATATGTTATTATTCAAAGATTAGATTTAGTTTTTGCAGAACCCTAAAGCCTTCTTAACAAAGGCTGTTGTACCAATAACATTGGAGAAGTGTTTAGAGACAGTTTTGACACAAATGTCACATCCCTTTTGATAAAAGCATAAAAAAAGAAATAGCAATGACTACTTATGTAAACATAAATTTGTTGTTTTGCAGCGTCAGCACCCTATTCAAAACATAGCATGCTATCATTCAAGCATATCAATAGGAGAAATGCTTTGAAGACAATCATACAAGAGAGAGATGTATCTGACAGCAAATCTGAGCCATGGCAAACAAGACTAAAACTGCTGTAGTTTCTCTGGTTTGCAGTCAAAAGCCTATAGATCCTTTAAGTTTCACAACGTCTCCCCCTCCAGACATAAAATCAGCTTTGATTCTCCCAAGCTCATAATGGGTTGGCTCATGGAAGCAGCTCAATTTTCAAATGAAAGAAGAAAAAAACATACAAAAAAAAAAAAGAGTTTCTGTACAAAATAATGGACCATTCAACATGGGAAAAGAATTATGAAACTTCAGTCATTACTTGACAAGACATTTTTTTCTGAGGGTGGCTGGAAAAGATCTGTTGCCATGGCATAAGGCACCTTAAGCTTGCAAAGGTGATGACTGAGGAGAGTTCTGCCATGGCAGAAAAGGTGAGATATTCAAGGAGGAACAGTGCAACCCAACCACTGAAATTATCAAAAGGGGCCCAACCTTACTCCAGCTTGGATGCATCTCTTGTCATGACAGACATGGCATAACAGTCATTCTACAGTGGGAGATCCCAGACAATTAAGCCATGTGAGGTTGGGGCTTGGGGGAGGTGGGGGGATTGGATTTTAGGTTTTGTGGTTTGTTTTTTCAGGTTTTGTTTTTTGTTTGTTCCTTTTGGGTTTGGTTTGGGGTTTTGTTTTTTTTTTTAAAGGTAGAGCATTTGAGGTGATGCTCAATTTCAGATTGGATTGACTAAAAATATGGTGCTGTAAAGCTTATACAACTGGCAAGCAGACTGGGGTGAGCATTCAGGCAGCTGGGTGCCTGAAAAGGGAGGATCCAATCAGCATTGACTGCACGTGTATAAAACCTGTGAAGATGGGGAAAAAAAGGGTGCTGGCAATTTTCTACCCTGCTTAGAACAGCGAAAAACTTGTACCAACCCCAAGCAAGGGGATCAGTAACATTCAGTGATTAAAATTTGAAAGGGCAAAATACTTTCTCTTATGTTTGGTTCTAGGCTTCTCTCAGGAAGCATCTGGACACATGAGCTGGAGGAAGGAATGAAAGCATGTTTGGGAAAGCCTCAGATAGTACCCAACTGTGCACATCTGTGACTATGCACACAGTTATGTGATGCCTCATATAGCCAAACCTCTTTTTGAGACTGAACGTGAAGGTCAAGCAATACAAAGCCAGAACAAAGAAAAGTGGAGAGTTTCAAGTTTTCTAAAACTGAAGACAACGAGAGTTTCAAAACCCTTCTGACACCACGCACAGCCATGGGGCAATCTTATTTGGTTGATGTGCATTAGACTACATGCACAATTAGATGTACACAGTTACCACAAGAATGACTTAACAACTCCTCCAGCCAGAAGCATACAAACAGGTCTTAGGGGCATTCAAGGGTGTTTTAACACTACGCAGTTCTTTAACTCCTGTACACTGGGAAATGAGTTGGCTAACTAACTAAGCCATTATCTTAATACATCAGAGCTAAGTTCTTAGGGTGAAGATCTGAGGAGGGGTTTTACTACCTGGCTGGAGTTGTGCTTAAGTTGTTTCCAGGAAAAGTCCCTAACTTCAAATGCAGTACCACAAGGACACTTTTCAGTGCTTGCAGGAGTTTCCCCATTCAGTCAGAAGACAGAACAAAACTGTAGCAGTTCCAAGGGTCTTTCCTGTTACCTTTATCATAAATGCTTTTCCGTCTTTATCAGATAGGCTATCTATTATGTTCTGCCTCTTCTGTTGCTCCCATTGCCCTTGTATCCAAGCCAAGTATCACACAATTCTTCTCAAAACCTCAGAACACCTCTGCACTATTATTTACATTTGGGAAGCTAAGCAGTGACCAAGTTATTATTTTTCAGTGTCTAAGGCGTGAGTCAGACCATTTGACTTTATAAGTCAAGGTAGTTATCCTGTTAAGCAGAAAGAGCTCAACAATCTATCCTTGAGCACTGTAGGGAGGAAGGAAATTGAACTGAACTCACTCACTGAACGATCGTTTCTCCTTACAATATCTAACTACAATTGCAGATAACAGGCAGATGGTGATAGACGGCATCATTTGATTCTCTTCTCCTCTTAGGCGAGTCTGTTCATAGGTGGGCATCACAGTGAGGTTTTGTGGCTTCCTCTAAATGTCACCAAATTCTGCTCCTTGCCCCCAGGAAAATCCACTGTCCAGAGAACAGGAACAAAGGAAGATCCTCATCTTCTGCAGAGCTTCCTCTCAAGTAAGATCCTGTCTATGAATATTTAAAACTTTTCTGAAGCAAAGAAAAGCTTGCTGTTATAATCCATTGCTGATTTTGGCATCATTATACTGATTTTAAATGCCATGCAAAGAACGATTAATTGGGTATTGAGTTCCCCTCTGCACTGTACACATCATGGGAATCCATGTTCCTTTCTGTAACAGGAAAAGGGTTTTCTTTTAAAAGTCTGTTTCAGTTCATTATCCAACGTGACACATATATTGCATTATATGAGGTACGCGAAGAGGCACGGTGTCCCGATCTGCCCTCTTCCCACCAAATAACTGTTTTGTCCACAGTATTGTTAAACAGAAAGTTCTCATTTGACCGACGCATTTGTGAAAGGGTACATGAGTCAATATAGCTTAAGCGATGTTGGTTTTCTGGTGTTGGCAGGTCCATACAGCCATATCTTGTTCCTCTTTTGAAGGTTATTCTGCACCACCTAACGAATATGCTTCCTACATAGGCGGGGTCATATCCATTCAAAGTCAGTATTTTGTAGATTTTCTACTGAGTGGTGTTCTCTGTAGTCTTCTTTTCCAATGAGTCAGACGCTTTCTTAATCAGAATCATTTTGGAGATGACGTTTTGGATCACAGTTTTCACCTGATGGCTATGTGAAGTCATGCTTTGAAAACTGCAAAAAGATTGTTTGTCTTCGAGTAGCCCTTCGGAAGTGATTGGTACTGAAGCACAGCTCCTCCTGACACCCCAACTGCCTGTGCTGGGCTGAACGTTCAAAGGGAGGATCCCCTGTACACATCATGCAACTGATGCTACGTGGAGTAAGTGGGTCACACTGATCACACAACAGGCTCAAATAGGAAACCCCAGTTGCCCAGGAATCTTGGAAGTGATCATTGACTGGCCAGAAGGCAAAGATTTCAGAATATTGCCAGAGGAGGAGGTGATGCATGTTGAAGAAGCCCCACTGTATAATAAACTACCAGAAACTGAGAAGCAGTATGCACTGTTCACGGATGGATCTTGTCTTATGGGAAAGCATCAGAGGTGGAAGGCTGCTGTATGGAGTCCCATGCAACAAGTCACAGAAAATGCTGAAGGAGAAGGTGAATAGCGTCAGTTTGCAGAGGTGAAAGCCATCCAGCTGGCTTTAGATATTGCTGAATGAGAAAAATGGCCAGTGCTTTATCTCTATACTGAGTCACAAATGGTGGCAAATGCCCTGTGGCGGCAGTTACAGCAATGGAAACAGAGTAACTGGCAGCGTAAAGATAAACTCATCTCAAATGCCACACCATGGCAAGATAGTGCTGCCCAGGTAGAAAATCCCCGCCCCAGTTCTCTCCTCCACCCCACTGGGGAGCTGGGGGAGTGAGCAAAGGGCTATGTGGTGTTTATGTGCCTGTAGGGTTAAACCACAACAACAAGCAAATGATTAAAGACAGCTGCAATGGCAGTCTGTAATCCTATTAGCATAACACTAGGAAAGGATGATACTCATCTGGATTATCACATACATGGCAACTCTCTTTTCTCATTATTCCCCCCATTTCCACTTATGGATGGGCCTGTAGTAAGAGATGAACTTCAATTTGTAAGAATTTTTGGTTTTCTCCACTGTATACAAGGTCTATGCCAAGGTGTCATCTCTTGGCTCCTCTATTTAGTCATACCAATAAAACTATATAACAGAACTCCTATAAGCAGCTCTCTGTTTCATAAGAAGCTAAAAAAAGAGGTTAAAAAAATAAAACCACAAAGCCTTTCCCAACCTGTTTTTTTAGGAAACAAGAAGGTGACCTCCCAAGAAAGCAAGGAATCAACTTCCAGCATCTTGAAACACATAGCAAATCTGCAGGACTGTTAAGAGGACAGAAAGCTCTAAACCACTAAGCACATTATTTTCATACAGACAGTAAACCTGAACAAAGCAGTGCTGCAGATGAACTTGTCCAGGTACTTGTAAACCAGAGCCTTGCTCTCTATTGAAGAACTCTTTGGCAAAAACAGACAGTGAAGAAACGTCCAGTGATACCCGACAAGAAAATAATCTATCTATTCACTACAACAATGCTGTAATAAAATGAAGGTAAAAGGGGTTTACAACAATTCCTGCATTCATGCTCCATCATATTGTCCGAAGTTATTTTCTATGCCTATTTTTTTCTGGGCCTTCACTGCTTACCAAAATTAAACCTAAAATAATATCAGTTTTGTTGGGTTTTGTGGGACTCTGCAACATTCTCTCTCTAATGTGGGAAGTTGAACTTTCACATAATAGTGCAATTCCCAGTTGTCGCTCGCTCTTTCTAACAGCAGAAAGACATCTCTATTCCCTTTTAAAGTCAGCCCAAATGGTCTAGAGCAGACTTGCCCAACAGAGGTTACTTCAGCATTCTCTCAAGTGATTTTTCGTTTTTCTTTTGCAGATTTTATTAGTAACACCTGGTGCGAAACCACCTGCCTTAACTGAAGATCAAATATCCTTCACATCTATTCCAGTCAAGACAGTTGCTGTACATTGTTTACAATATCCCTATGATGCCCATTTCACTTCCCCTACTGCCAGTACAAATTTCTCGATTTGGTTACTCAGCCCCCTGATGTTAGCATTCAGTCATTTCCACTGCTTCACTCCAGCTACAACCACACCAAAGAGGACTATGAGGGCCAGTCAGCAAATACCTCCTTCTGCCCGACCAGTATAAGAGCCCATTCCAGAGCATTTACGTGATCTGGTTTAATAAAGTTATGGAAAAGTTTATTATTACACCTTATTCACAGGGAGGAAAAAACAAGTTCTCTTTTTAAAAACTACCAGAGCACAAAAATATGAGATTAATGAAATCGGTTTCTTCCATTTCTTCATTAGTCAGGTCAGAAGAACAAACAGTCCCAATTCTTCCAAGGACAGCAAGTGCTGCCTCGGTGCTTTCATAATACCGTGGCAGTAGAATAACTGTTAAGTATTCGGAAATCTTCAATGAAAATAAAGCAGCGTTGCGTGAAATGTGAAGGTGCAGGTTCACATTTCAAACGCTAATGGTGGGACACTGCCACACTGGAACTTACTACAAAAAACAACTTCAATAAAATATTCTGACAAGCATTTGTACTCCTGCGCACAGCCAGAGTGGTAGTTCAGTCCTGCATATAGCAGTAGAAATTTTCTAGGGGAGAAGAGATGCATAATGTAAAGACAAGGAAGAAGGGAAATTCTTCTCAAAGACACCTCTCAGCCCTGTCACCCAGTTGCCACGTGGCCTGGACTAAATCACAGCTTCCCTGCATAACAAGGATTTGGTTTTAAACAGATTTGAGTAAACCATTTTTCTCAAACAGAAGGTTGTAAGTAGGTCAGTCAAAGATTTTCTGTGAAAACACTTTTTCAATTGAAATTTGGGCTAATAAACGTTGGGGAGGAGTAGGAAAGAGAGAAGTGTAGGCTCGCTACAGAAAATATCTATTTCATCTCAAAATTGAAGTCTCTTTTGATAAGATGTTGTAGTTCAGGAACCTAATGTTGTACACTCTGTCTGGACTGGACTCCAGACTATAGCTAATTATCCAACAATTTTGTAACTTTTATTATGAGAACTACCCGAAGTGTTACCTTGTAGATTGGGAACATAAGACAACTGATCTACAATTTCCAACAGTTTCTTTCACCAGTGTTTTCGAATCAAATTATTTGGTACACAGGCAAAACTTCTCAGTCTTTTCAGAAAAAGCCATTTTTTCACTAGACTTCCTATAAAAGACAATGACTTTCTTTTTTTTTTAAAAAAAAAAAAAGGATTTGTAGGTTAGTTTCTCACACAGATACTCAGCCAAAATCCATGCATTACTGGTAGTAAAATAGATTAGGAATTTTGAAGGTAGAAGGAATGTCCTGTAAGTAGTCTGCCTCAGTCTCAGCTCAGCCTAGGTTAATAACATGCTTTTAACTAATTTAATCCTCCCTGTACCTAAGTTTAAGGGCCCAGGTTACTTACCTACACAAATTTGCTATCAGGATGAACATTCATAATTTCAAGTATTTGGTATTATGCTTCTGAGATCACCATAAGAATGGACAGAAGGACAGCAAGAGATCTCACATAAAAAGTAAGGCTATAAGAGGGGTTTGGTTTGGTTTTTTGCTGTTGTTTGGAGGGGGGTTGTTTGTGGGTTTTTCAATAGCTCATCCATATATAATAAGTTATTAAGATAATTCAGAGACGATATTTTCAACTTTGGCTAACAGATTTCACAGAATTATTTGAGCCTTAAGACTCATGTTATAATGTAATATATTAGAAATGTTTACACTCTACTTTTCAACAAAACCACTACATTTGATTAATATGGACCAAATACTTTCATGTCCCAAAATATGAACTAAGCCTGAATATGTAAGTATGCAATTCTTACGCACATTAAAGACAACCAACTTGGATGATAAAAAAAACCAACTTTGGTTGTGCTATATTAACTTTTTGCAGAACTGTGCTTAAAGTCCATATAGAGAAAATATTTTCCCTACCTAGGCTTGCTTTGATTTTGCAAGCTTCCTGTAGATATATATTGAAGCTTGCAGAATTAACATATGGAAGGTCTCAGACCATATTACCACATACTCTAAATATAATCAGTAATTATGTATGATGTCACCTGAAACTAATTCAGTCCCCTTCACAGCAAGCCTACATTTTGAGCTCACATCATACTGGCCATGTGCGTTCCAATCTGTCCGTATCTCCTGCCTCCTTCTTCAAAGGCATACAGGGGCACAGTGTCACCTTCCATGCTGCCCCTTCTGCACAGGGCACGCTGTCCAAGTCCATCTGCCAAGCTACCTTCTCTGTCATCATTTGCTTTCCATGCTGCCTGTAGGAACAAGGGCAGTTAAAATAGGACATCAAATCCCCAAGAGAAACATATACCTTCCTGACTTGACCATATGATCTTTCTTCTACTACCCTTGTTACCTTCCTGTCCATAACACACCTTTCTGGTTTTTTCTATTATTTTACATCAGAAAGTAGGCTTATTTGGGCCAGAATCCACAGTCTGAACACTTGGCTTGCTTCTGACCACATGCACAGATTACCTAGCACAAAACCAACTTAATAATTATGGCACCATTCTTTGTTATTTCCTTTGCTACTAATTCCACTGGTATTAATAGCAGTTGATGAGTACTTGACACTTAAAAAGCAATCTTCTTTATTAAGTAAATAAACATTGAGTGAGGAGCCTATCTTTAGAGACTCATTTATTGTAAACCTTGGCCTTCCACTGGATGTTTTCATTTTTCAAGCTAAATGAATTGCAAGTATTATCCCACTGTTAATATCTACACCACCAAATGCCAGCATCAACAGATCCCATTGACAAGCTCTGTTTGGGTTTCCCCCCACCCCATCAAATATGCCAGTGCTTTAAAAATGCCGTCAAGTAATTGAAATTACTCATTCAAATAGAAGCACTATGAACTTCCCTCCATGTTGCAGATAATTAGTTCTGGGCATCTTGTCCATTATGCCTTTGGGCATTTTCTGCAGATGCCACCTAAAATTCGAGAGAATGCTTTTCAGTCAAGAATCACAGCAAGCAGTCATGCCAGGAGTGGTAACAAGCTTGCTGACAGCTCCACAACACTTACGTATCCAAAGAAGTCAGATGCTTTTTCAGTAGACTTTTTTTCTCCAGATAGATTTGTCTTTCCACAATTAAGTGCTGTAGAGAATATAGCCTTGATAAACAAAACTCACACTCTGTTTAACAACATGTGTAAGAAATGCTACCCCATCCTGAAAGCTTTCCATCTCATTCTCAACAAATATTTTGCTGATATAAACCAGCAGTAATTTTATTGCAGCACATGGATATCCCACCACCATTTTTTAGTTTTCTACCTCTTCCCATTGAGGCAGGTAGTAACAGAGTGGAAGAGCAGCGTTTTGCCACTCATGCATGGAAGGATAGTAAGTTTGAAAGGTTTTTGGCACAACCACGCAAAGCTGAGCTTGACTTAAAATAAATTCCATGTTACCCAGTCCAAGCTAATTATCTTATGATAGGGCTATACAAAGTACATAATTTTATGACATCACAATGGTGTCTGAAAGCAAACTGTAGTGATACTTACGAATTCTGCGATATTGCATTCTGAAAATGCTTAGGTTAAAAAAAAAAAACAACACATTTTTACCATTATATGAAGGTAACAGCTGTTTAGAGATGCCAACAAAGATTAGGGCTCCATTCTGTTGTGTCCTATGCACACCAAGACACAGACTTTGTCCATCCAAGTTATACTCTGAAGTTAAATGAAAGAAAGTTTTTGAGAAAGAACATATAATTGTGATTTTACAGGTGATAAGAGTGACATATGTGATCACAAATTAAGATTAGCAGCTTTAAACATGGATGATTAAGCACAATAATCTATATCTAGGCACTCATAAAATCAATGGAGACCGCAATTATCACTTTGGAAAATTCACCGCCTTTTATTCACATAAAAATGGATCTAGGTGCCTCTCGAAGAAACTAAGTGGCTTTCACAGTGTAGCAGATTGTGTCTGTGACTGAACCAGGGATGAGGGCCAAATTTTGTGCTTGTGACACAAGCACAGTCATTTCTCCTCCCTAGAGTGTGTTTATTAGGTCCATTTGTGCTCAGACAAAAGCTCTTTAACCTACTACTAACAGCTCTTCAAACTCTACTGCCTTGCTGTTCACAACTTCTACTCTGCATGAGTGGATGGAAAATATATTGATTTAGATTTTAAAGTGTTGGCAGAAAACAAATCCATATTTTGTTGCGCTAGTCCCTTCTGGAATACATTGGAAGCAACTATCTCTCTGCCACCTCTAAATCCTATCCTGGAAACTGCTGCAGCAGCCAAGAATGCTTAAAAGAGGTCCCCTATCAAGATACTTGTTTTATTGGACAATGACTCATTACCATGGATGATATGTGCATCATTATGATGCATTTCAAGTCTAATAAAAAAATTCATTATTTCAAATTATTAAAATCTTTAAAAGAAAGCACACATGCAACACATGTTGAGGAACAGTGTTTGGCAACTATGTTTAAGCCAAGATGTTAACACCAAAGTATTGTACTACTATGAATGTAAATAACTGTAATTATTACTATAAGCATTATTTTGTTAGGCATGAAAAGTGTGATTTGTAGAATACACATATCTGTTCAAGTTACGCTGTAAGCTGAAACTGGCTTCAGTCACCAACAAGGCTGTGAAGGCTCATGTCAATCCTAGCTGTCCTGATTACTGAAAGCACAGGCAGACACAAAAGGTAGCCTCACCATCCTTGCTAGGCCCTGGAAGAAAAGATATTTGGCCAGTGCTTGTTTTCCTACGTCTTGTTGCTAGCTTTCTTCTCAAGAAGACAACAAACAGCCAGAATGATAATGGCTTGGCTGCTGAAAAAATGGCAAACTCATGGAAAGGAATAGGAAAACAAGATTTAAAAACAAACAAAAAAACAAACAAAAAAAACCCCACAAAACAGAGGCACTCAGGTTACCAAAGTCATCATCTATAATATCAATGCCACCACATGTGGGATTGTCTCCAGACGTGGAGTTATGTTCCAGTCACCACAAACATAAAAACCCTTCAAAATATTTGTAGATTGACAATACATGTGATAGAGCAGAATATGGCCAAGAGTCGGGAAGCATAGGAAGGGGGGAATGGTCACATGTTTGCACAATTCATATCATGAAAAAGACTTACTGTTAGTTCACATCCCAAGAAAGCGGCAGAGAACATAAGACACAGTAGAATAGATACTGGGAACCATTGGAAACGTTAATGAACTTACCTCAGATGAGCAGAAGTGAGAGTGAAGATCTACCTCTCACAACTTGCACATTAACAAAGTCAATCACAGTTATGATGCCGTGACTACTTTTAGCAATACTCAAGAGAGTACTGGCCTTCTCCAGGAAAAGACTTGTTAATGGAAAACCGGTTGAAAACTCTTTTACCAGTCTGTATGGGGAATCTAATTTCTCAAAAACAAGACCAAGAACATCCCAACACCCCACCCCAAAAAACCCCAAACAACCACCTATGAGTGTAAAAAAAATGAATTTCAGACAAGGCTGGACTGAAACACACCTCACCCCACCCCACCCCTCAAAAAAAACCAAGCTAGGAATAGAAATCCAGGCAGAAGATACCACGCTAAAGACAAAGCAAAAGCAGATTCATAAAGGCATAGGCAATCCTTTACTAGTAACGAATTTTATAGAATCTAAATATTGCCAACCTCTAAAACAAAACAAAAAGTAAAGAAGCAGGAGAAAGCAAATCAGGAGGGTTTTAAAATGAGTATCCAGATCAGTTATCTTTAATATGTCATTTTTTATGTTATGGGTGAGCATACTGGAGAGCTAGTAGAGTATTCTTACGGAAGATGGTCAAAACTACTTTAGTAATAAAGTTTATAATGGTATGCAAAGAGTCATGAAGTCAAGGATACACACAATATATAGCCACAAAACACTGTATACTGTCTATGGAACAAAATGGCAGATGGAGACATTGTTAAGATTCAGGACTTGCTTTAAAGACTCATCTTGGCAACCCTAAATATGACTGGCAAGAGGGAAACACAGAAGGAAGTCCACTGCTGTACTAGTTTATTACAGACTTTTAGCACTAATACTTGAGACGTCTCAGAAGACGCTTACAGGAATAGCAAGAGGAAAGGAAAAAGGCCTAGTCTATTACAGCTGAAGGATTTTTCAGTAAAAGGAAGAAAGAAGTATAACAGAGCGGAATGGTGTTACCACCAACAAGATGAAAAGGAGCAGACAAACATTTGAGCCAAAGTGGCAAAGATGTAGGAAGAGCCTGAGGAATGGCTGTTCAAATTTGATATTAAGCTTGGAAGGAAATCCTGCAGCCTGTTGGGGGACATGGAGCTTGGCACAATCAAACCAGGATCAGTTTCCACAATTACGGAACCCAAAAAAAGGCTGCTGTACAGCTCTGTAACAGTACTCCCCTGCCTCAGCTTACCCCTACAGCTGTCCAAGCATACAACACTCACTGGAAATCTTGGCAGACTGCTTTTTTGGGAGCCACAGAAAAGAATTTAGAACAGACCCAGAAGCCCCCCCTGACATTTGTTTATTTATTTATTTATTTTTGTCGTTTTGGACTCAAGTTTAGCGAGAAAAGCAATAGCAGAATGCAATTTTCAAGGAAACAGCCTGAAATGTGGACAAAATACGACACAGCTTCCAAAGAAATTGTATCAACAACCTTTCCATTTCATATATTTGGATGAATTTCACTGTGAGCTGGAGCAGAAAGGCATTCTTCAAAAGCTTTTACCCAAATCTCTCCAAATTTGGTCAAAAGGAATCTTTAATCAAATCACATTTAAAAAAAATAAAAAGGAAAAAGAAAAAAAAAAAACAGAAACTCAATTACCACCACACATTTCAAAGTTAGATATCTAAGCTGCATGCTTAGTGTCTCATTTTGCAGCACAGTGGTATTTACACTAATAAAGCCAGAATCAACCATTGTTGTTGAGGTTTGGGGGTTTTTTTCTTCTCTTCCTTACTCCCCTAGAAAAAGGGACTGGTCAAGGCTACACCGGCCAAAGTCTGAAATACATTGTAAATCAACTCTCCAAAGGCAGGAAGAAAGGGATGAGGGGCACCAGAGAAAACAAAGCCGCCCTTTCAAAATAAAACCGACAAGATGACACTGAAGCGCAGCCAGAGCTGCCACATGCCACTGTAAACCGAGACTGGGCGAAGAGCCCCATCGCTGGAGTCGCACGCAGATGCTCGCGTCAGAGGAGCGCTCGGCACGGACAGGTCACAGGAGGCCACGCGGCTCCCCAGGGGGAGCAACCGATGATGTAGATCTAAGTTCAGCACAGCAGGATCACGTCACCACGGGGCAAGGGTTCAGAATATAGCTCTGTTGTCTTATCTAGCAAGTTTTATTTCTGGCTGGCAGAGCTGGCCTTTGGGGTCTCCAAAGACACAAGTTCCAGGCTCCTTTGATTTGAAAAACTGTAAACGCTTGCTCTAATCTCAGCTTGCTTAAAAAATAAGCATGTTTCTACCCCTGGTCTATCCTCTATCTTTCAAAATAATCTTGACAACATATACTGACTGATAGAGTTGAAAGTGTCATAAATGTTTTTTTATAATCAAGTTATTTTCACAGTCAGGACAAACAACTAGTCAGAGCTGACCTCAGAGATCTCTCTCAAGTTTTTTTAAAGGATTTCTGTTCATTTCAGCTGTGAAGAATAGCACTGCTCTGTCTACCAGGGCCAACTGCAATTGCTCACAGCTGTAACAACTCCAGTGTGCAAGCAGTGTGATGGCAAACCACTAATTCCAGGCTAAGGCTGCGGCCTGAAAGCTGGGCATAGAGGGGACCTTGCAGGAGCCTCATTCCTCTGAAGAAAGCACTAAAAATGTAACCAGGCCCCGCAGGAGCCAAAGAAAAGAAAGCGTTGATCACAACCCACCATCCTGTTGCTGCTGCTTCGTCCCCCATCTCCAAATCATGGGCAAACTCCTCAGACTCTCTGCAGATAACAGCACTCCTGTCCAGAGCCTGTGATCAAGAACTCTTCATGGTCAGCTTTGCTGAAACTCAGAAACAACTTCTGTTAAGCTCCTTTATCTCACCAGCTCTTCTGCTATTCAGCTTTCAAACACTGGCATTGCTCTTCATAGAGTCCCAGTCCTTTGCAGACAGGAGTGCTGTGGGGAGCGATAGGTAAGAGGATTATTTCTAAGGCTGCTAATGAAAAAAAACTGAGATCAAATGCTCTAATGAACTGAAAGGTAAAGGATACACAGAGCAGCCCATAAAGCAAATGACTGGATGTCCAGCAAGTGCTTTGACTTTCCACTTTTCAAAGCTGAGCACACACAGCGTGAGACCTTTAAAAATTCTAGGTTTTCTGGATCTACCTAAATTCAGACACAGTTTTTTGAAGGAAGTCATCAGAACATTAAATGTTATTGCCTCCTCCTTGTTTCTGCATGTTAAAACCATTGTTGTGATTTAACCCAGCAGGCAGCTAAACACCACACAGCTCTTTGCTCGCTCTCCCCCAGCTGCAGTGGGATGAGGGAGAGGATTGGGGTGGGGGGGAAGATTCGTGGGTTGAGATAAAGGCAGTTTAATAGGACAGAAAAGAAATGGAAAATAATAATAATAATGATAAAACAAAGAAAGTGATGCACAATGCAATTGCTCACCATTCGCCCACTGATGTCCAGCCAGTCCCTGAGCAGTGACCCCCCCGGCCAGCTCCCCCTAGTTTATATTCTGAGTATGACATCATCTGGTACAGAATACCCCTTTGGCCAGTTGGGGTCAGCTGTCCCATCTGTGCCTCCTCCCAACTTCTTGTACATCTCCAGCCTTCTCAGTCAGTAGAGCATGAGAAGCTGAAAAGTCCTTGACTTAGTGTAAGCACTACTTAGCAACAACTAAAACATCAATGAGTTATCAACATTCTTCTCATCCTAAATCCAAAACACAGCGCTATACCAGCTACTAGGAAGAAAATTAACTCTATCCCAGCCAAAACCAGGACAACCATCTATATTGGCACATTTATGCGCAACACAGGATTTTTGGTTTTTTAGGTGCAAACCCACCTTGCTTTTATAGCGGTGTGCCATATAGAGCAGTTACGCCTTTCAGCATCGGCACCCATATCAAGGGGACTGGTCATGTATGAAATGGCACAAATTACTAGAAGATCTAAAAAACCACCTCAGGCAGGTGTTTTTCTACAGGATGGTAGGTATATTTTCCTCTGTGATATCTTGCAGCTATTGCAGCTGTAGGATTCTTCCAGAGAATCATTTTCCTAACACATCAAACCCCCTCAGTTTACTCCTGAACACTAGGACAGTGAAAACAATCTTCCGAATCAACCAGCCCACCCACATCCCACCAATGCAGAAGACTTAACTCTCCGTCTTCAAGTAGCAAATCATTTGTTCCTTAAGTGCCACACTTGAATTGTTTACAGTAAATCAGTTTTAATATTTACCTATTTGACATTTCCACTGTCATTACATTATTCCTAGATTCTCTTACAGTGACAGTCTGCCACAGCTCTTTTCTTCTGTAGCTACTACTATTATTTCATTTGCAATATGGCAGCACCGAAAAGCTGCTGTAATAGGATCACATTATGCCAGCCTCAATGCAAAGAACAACAAAAACAGCCTCTGTCCCAAAGATCTTCCAGGTTGAAGTAATTTGCCCAAACTTTTCTTTGGGCTTAAGCTTTGTCATTGATTAATCTCATTTACTTTATCCTTTTCAGATACTCAAATTTTTGTCTGTCTTCTACTATAGTTTTACTTTTCTCAAGAAGTGTCCTTCTGTGGATTGACCGTATATAGACCCTGTGTCCCCTTTCTGCAAACCTCTTAGAAATGTATAAAATTAAGTTCTCTAAACCACATGGCTGAAGAGGATGAGACTGGAGGCCCCTTTAGCTCACTAATTTGTAACAGCAGTCGAAGCAAGTACCTCAGGAAGAATGGAAACCCTTCATCAAACCCTGATTACAATTTCACTGGACAAGTATGTCCAACACATTAAGCATCTAGTAGCAACTGTCCAAACCTGTGCAGCCATCTTATTGTAGTTGTTCTTTCTTGATACATAATACATAATATAATGCAAGACTTCATCACATACCTTTCCAAGAACAGAAATACTCCTTTTTTCTTGGAATTCAACTAATCCTACACATACAAAAGACTGAAATCAAGTAACGATAACATAAACACTCTTAACTCAGTCCAGTGTAATATTATTTGACTATTATCTTCCAGTTTGTACACATACTGTCTCCCTGATCAGTCAGGGATCCAACCAGATATTTAAGCAAAACTTTACCTGCTCTTTTACACTCAATTCCCCAGATTTCTTCTCTGGCCAGCTAAAATTTATCTTGCATCATTGTTTTTAAATCTAACTGCTAATGGCCTTCATCTTTCCCCAGATATTATCCTTAATTTTGTACTTCTCGGTGAATGCCAATTGATACTATATTTTGCATACTTTCATGGTATCCTCAGGAAGG
This sequence comes from Egretta garzetta, assembly GCF_000687185.1. Classification (NCBI taxonomy): domain Eukaryota; kingdom Metazoa; phylum Chordata; class Aves; order Pelecaniformes; family Ardeidae; genus Egretta; species Egretta garzetta. The sequence goes on along the minus strand of NW_009258671.1, from coordinate 2,254,463 downwards.
AACAGAGAAGACGCAAATCTGATTAGCTGGTTTTTTTTCAAATTGTAACTGATGTAAAAGAAAAGCAGTAGCTACCATTATTAGGTATTCACGCAAAATAAATAGAAAATGAAATGAGGGACTTTTCTACATAACTCAAATGAAAGGCTGCACATAAGAATTAGTTTCAGTTTAGTCTTAACTGCATGCCGCTGCTTTGGTACAGTTTCTTCTTACAGTTTCACATTCATCGTTATAAAAAAAAAAAATCCTTCTTTCCTCTTTTCCTGCAGTCTACAAGTGATGTGCAGTCACTACTATATATTGGTTGTACACAAAAGTATTTAAAAATCTAATCTAGATCACTTTCAAAAACTTTAATAACTATTGCCTGTTCTGGAGAAAGTGTGATGCTTTGAGGTGTCTACATGTATCAGTATTCATTCAACATCAGGACTCTGAGACTGGGGGCTTCTGACGTCAGTATGCATTCTGCCATACGTACAATAAAATCAGCCTCACATCTTCCTAGAGGACAGCATAAAGACTGGAATTGGCCCCCATGGCTTATATGAGGTCAGTATGGTGTCCCAGCAGAAAAGATCCCATAATATCAGGAGAAAGAACAGATTATAGATTCAATCCAGAAAACATATTTGAAGATTCACAACTACTGTAAGGTAAATAAAATTTTCTTCTTTTTCTGGTGACTCCCTGCACAGATTCCATTCTTAGTGAAAAACTGATCAATCCTCTGTACGTTACAGAACAGGCATGAGGGGTCACACCTTAACAGAGACTGCTGGATAACACCCCTAAAACCAGCATACTATCAGGAAGCCCATGCCTGGGTACACTTACAGTTAAGTGTGAACATAAACCTTCCTGGGTCACTCTAGAGGATTTTGGTCCATCTGAAGTATTATATTCTCCAAATAGAAAACACATCATAGAAAAATGTGTCAGAAAAGAGTCTGGCCAATTCCTAACATGGCAGGATTTTTTTTCCCAGCTACACAGTAACAGTTTCTGATTGAATTTCTGAAGTACTTGGACAACCTCTTTGTAGATATTTAATTGCTACCATCTACTCCTAGCTCAACATAGCTTGAAAGAAATTCATCACACAACGTAAGAGTTTCTCTTCTTGGATTAATACAAGGTTAAGGAAAGAAAACTAGGATGTCTTACCTTTATCTTGCATTTTTTCTGTATGATGGTTTGTACAGCCACAGTAAGAAACTCTGGAAAAAGGCTAAGAATGCAGTAGGTTATTTTGCATAAAATTACTGCCTAGTGGACATTGATGGAGATGTTTAAAAAAAAAAAAAAGTACATACTGTTTCAGGAGGAGCAAAGAACTCATTGCTATCAAGGTCTGCAGAGACGACTAGTTCTGAAGTGCACAGGTAGAAAGAAAAAATTGGCTTTATAAGTAAACTGCATTGAACCTCCAAAGCAGAACAAGTCTCTTGTTGGACCTTCAGTCAAGCAAAAACTGATTTGCTATAAGAATAGATCAAGGTACAGGATTTTCTGATTGTTCTGAAAGACGATATGCGGTAAGGTATGTGAAGCCATCAATTAGTTTGCAATTGACAGCAGAGCAAAATATCAGGACTATCTGTCTCATTATAGAGAAATCTCTGCCTTAGTTTCTTAAGATGCTCAGAATTAAATATGTACAACGGTCGTGATGTCCAAAAGAAAAGGAAGCCACCTCCCACACAACTCATGAGGTCACAACTCCTCTATTTCAAGTGGTTCTGTTCCAGGGAATCCTCTTTTGTTCAAGAGACCCTTCATGACTGTCTGAAGAATTCCTACTAATTAGAAACCTGCATAGGTATTGGAACATCTTGGGGCAGAATGAAGGAGTAAGGGATCCTGACAAATTGGGGGGTTGTCTTCTCACCTCCTGTTTCTTAGTTACATGCATTATTATGGTATTATCCACCTGTATGACTAATTAATCAATGAGGAAAGGAAAAGAAAACTTTATATACCATCCTTGGGCTTCAGGGTTGTAAGACATACTTATGCACAAGCAAGCTTTCCAACTGTTTCAGAGATCCTGAATTAGAGGGTGCCAGATGAGTTTTCCGTCTGGAGTCTCCAGTCACCAAAGAAGGTTAACTGATTGCATCAGAACAGTAAAGCATACATCTCGCATCTTTCAGATCCATAAACCAAAATGAGGACGAAATGTAGGGAATACAGCTGAAGTAATCTTTAAAAATTTGAAACAGTAAATAGTGTAAAATGCTAGAGATCAAGTATGTGCCTCCAGTCCCTTTGCTTCTTTGAAAGCATCAGGAATAAAAGACAAACCTCTGAACTTTAAAAGCACCTCCATCAGCAAGTCCAAACATAGATGATGACTATCCTCCTTCTGTGCAAACAATCTTAAAAAGAAAAAAAAAAAAAAAGGAGGGGGGGGAAAAAAAAAGAAAAAAACAAAAGAGAGAAAGCCACCAAAGGGATTGCAAGGACACTAAATTGTGTAAATTTATCTGCCCTAATATATTTATGAAAGTAAAGATCAATAGATTTGACAGAGCTTCATGAGGAAGTTTTTCTCAGATCTCAGGGACAACAGAATAGAAAAATATTGCAAAATGCTTCTAGCATCATCAGCAAACCTACTACCTGTGGGAAGCCTCACCCAAAGCACAGGGTGCCTTTTTTGGTTCTACCACATTAAATCCATGAATCTTAGTGGCCGGTAACAGAATAGTATCACACTAAAATATGCTTCTTGTCACAAGTTTTCTGTTGTTTTGGTTTGGTTTTCTAAGAAGTGATGACACAGAAGCCCTGCAGAACTTGCCTGAGAGCATGTTTTGATATGCAAAGCCTCACATACACTACTGATGAAGACAATCTCAGACAGATGTCCTCAACTGCTACATAGATCACTCAGAGTATTTCAGAAAGCTTAAATCATGATGGCATCCATACAAGTCATGTGCCTATGCTGGAGTGCCAACTACGTTTAGTGCAACATGGAGACATATTGGGCAGAGAGATGAGTTGTTTGGAGCTGTAGCTAGTTTAGCAGTCTTTAATGAGTTAGGTAGATTTTCAAACAAAATTTAGGTAGATTTTCAAACAAAAATGATATCACATACCATCACATCACTACCATTAAAAAAAAAAAATGCAGGATAAACACTTCTATACAAAATGCTTCAAGGATGTCTTTTCCCCACAGAATGCAGTAAGGGTGGATCTTCTTGATTTGCTCAAGCACTGCAGTCAGGCACAGGAGCAAAAAAACATATTAAAAAGCTTTTGCAGGAGCTGATACCTTCTGTCTGCTTTTTTTGGACATAGCCAAGGTCTATACAGGTGTATGCCAGATGGGCATGGTTACACTGCTTGTGTTGACAAGAGCAATATTTCCAAAAGTTTTCCTGTTTTTCTTGGACAGCCTTCTAGAGAATGCCTAAGACTTCTGCCATGTGCTTCATTAAATCCTGGAAAATTTTAAACTTGCCTGTAGAAGCCAGGAGAAGATGAGAGTATTGCAGCTGGGACTGCATGTTGTTCTGCTAGAGTTTGAGGTTTTTCTCCATTCTGTCAGATAGCTGGTGTTGGAGAAACCGAGTTGTATGAGAAGATTTAATGCACCCTTTGAAACTGAAGAGCTGTTCTTTGGAAACAGTGGGCGATGCTGGCTTTCTGGGCTAACAGTAAGCAGTGTAGCTGAGGAGCAAGAGGAGATGGCAGCTGTGCCAGGACCATTAACACAATGAACTGCATGGGGGAATACACAACAGATGGGGCAAGTTCCCGTGGAGTCCTTGCTGCAACCGCTGGGGTCTTTTCTGAAGTTGAGCTGCAAGGAGAGAGGAATCTGGCAAAAGGAAAGCAGAAAGGTGCACCCACAAGCAGGAGAGGAGTAATTCCTTTTGTGATGTGTTGGGACCACCAGCCTGAAGTCAATTCTTCAGGCACTTACAACCAACATAGTACTATTTGAAAGCCCTTCTTCTGTCCCAATTCTGCACCACTTTGCTTTTTTCTAGGCATCTCCACACACTAAAATGAAGTGCAAAATATTAATTCAGTATTCCTTATCCTTCTTGGTCTGGGTTTGGTGACAGATTTCCCGAGTAACATCCAACCCAGCCTTCACAGCTGGCTCAGTTTCCCAAACACCTAGCACTCTCTGGGAGTTTTTTCTCTATCATATTCTCTAATAAAGTTAGGCTGGCAAAGGGGAAATCATATCTGCAGCTTCTACTAACATTTATTTCTTAAAAGAGGCCACACCTTGGCAAAGGATTATGTCCTATCCATTACCTCTGAAAAAAAGCCGTCATTTATGCTTTTCTAAGTTTCTCCAAAAATGTTCACTTGGATATGTCACCACAAATCCAGTCATGAATTAATATATATTGTTTCAGCATTAAGGCAACTATTTGAGTTCAAATTACTCTAGTTATATAAAAATAGACATAGAGGCAGACAATTTGAATAACAAATATAACCCCAGAGCACTGGTATTAAGATTGATTTACTATTGGGGAAAGCACCATATGAAGGAAGGCACCTTATGCGCTGTCTTGGACATCAACACAGGGAACCTAAAAAAGAGCTCATTCCCTTTAGCAAGAAACAAGCCTATACTTGTGATGAACCTTCTGCCTCTTTCCATACACTGGTGAAAACAATCCATGTCTATAATATACAATTCTTTATATCCTGAACTGGCAGTGACACCAATGTAAGTGGAGCCTCATTTACTTGTCCTTACCAGTCATAACTAAAGAGAATGGAGGCCTCACTGCCAGAAAGACTAACCTGCAGACTGACCTGCAGAATGAGGTTATTAATAAAATTTCCCTTCAGAACACACCAAATTTTCTAGCAAAATTTTATCCTTGTCTCTCTCAGACAAGGCAATGAGAGCATTCACAGATGAGTGGCAGTGTGCTATACATGAAACGTATTTTTTTTTTTAAACCACAGAGAGAAATCTTCTGCTGACACATTTAATTTTCAGTTCCTGGGATATCAGAGATGCATGGAATAGAATTTAATTCTCATTAGAGGATTTTTTGTATTTTAAAAAAAAATATGCCAAAAATCACTGTAAATTTAGATAACTATTCACAAACTTTAAAATCTGGTGTATTAGATATTACTATTCATAAAGAAGTATCCACCATGTTTATCCATATTGAGCCTTTCTTCTAGCATCCTGGAGAACAGCAGTACTTTTCCCCCATTCTGAATAGTACCCATGGAGGGATTCTAGGTTCCTTGGTCTCTTTTGCATAATTTGGAAATTACTTAATTGCTTAAGTATTCAGGTAGACACTCT
>NW_009258671.1:2202864-2249080 GCF_000687185.1 Egretta garzetta | reverse complement strand
GTCCAATGTTTTCCATCCTCTTCTCTTAATAGCTTCTGCAAACCTAAAGGGCTGTTGATGGTTGCTGAATCTCTGTATTTCTTAGAAATTTGTTGTAGCATTTCAAAGTGTTTAGATATGTGTCTGCACTTTTAGAAGACCTACAACTTTCAAATAAATTTATTAAATGGTACACTGAAGATTCAGTGATTCACTTTTAACTGCAGATTTCCCAATAACAAATCTTAAGCTGCCAAATGCAACTCTGCCTCAGCCAGCTTCTGATGTTTTCATGAGGATGTGACTGCCAAGATACGTAGATTGAGACACTTTCTTCTTTCTTTGTCTTCTAGAGTCCAGACTCCGATTTCTCATTACATTTATTTGTAGATGGGGTTTTTTTTCACCCCCTCCAAAAATAAAAACCGACTCCCTGGTTTTTGGATGTTTTCTTGTGTTTAGTTGTTCCTGACTGAACTGTCACATCAAAGGACTAGATAATCTACATACAATTATTCTAGTATATTGTTATCAAAGCATGTAGACATACACACAGAACCATTACAAGTTTTCTCATAATGAAGTCAATATGATGCTATTTGCAGGAGGTGAGAGAATGCGTTCAAGTTTGATGCTCACACCTACAATTGATCAAGCTGATAATTAAGAATAGCATCAGACCTTTGTGCTATTTTTCTTGGCACATGACAGTTTACAACATTTCTCAGTGGATTGTGATGAAAGCTTCTAAATAAAACATGCGAGTGTATGACTGGCTTTCCTCTCCCCTCCATTTGATGGCCTCTTCGATGCTCATACAGAGATTCTTGCAGAGGAAATCTGGGAAATTTATGATATTCCAGGCTGAGGCTAAATTCACCTTCATAACTTTCATGGATAAGGTTTTGCAGATCATTCTCAAGAAAGTTGCATAAGAATGCATTGGTATTTGCCATAGTTTTCTTTGCTATATAGGTCGTAATGCCTATTTATCCACTGATAATTATAATCACCTGGTCTTTGGCTACAGTTTTCTTACATTTTTAGCTATTTTTCTCTTTTCATGATGTTAGACTCCACTACTTCCTTTGTCAGTGTCCTAGAGAAACAGTACATGTGTAACACCAGCTGAATATGTTGTTTCACATTGCTTGTCGCTCCTCTGCAACTAAACTTTTTCTTGCCTACCCTTGGCAAATATTCTAACTCATACAGACTTTGCAGGGAGGATTTTTCTGGAGGTATTTCGGCATCTACTCATCACTGTCTTCACCAAAAGCTTCAGGGTCAGTGCTGTTTTATTCACGTACTTCCTCGTAGCTCATCTTTCACAGTTAATTATTATAACAGTACAAACTCATAACAACATTATTAGAATGGTACAACACACTAGAGCCCCAGCAAGGGACTTTGCCTCACAGCAACAGCTTGTAAGAACGAACTCAGAGGTAGCCGAACAATTCTGCTCTTCATGTCCTCAGGAAGAGCAGACACCTAGAAGGCTTAGACAGCTCACACACAGAAGGTACCTCCATTCCAAATCATTCCCTTAGAATCCATTTAACCAACTCAAAGAAAGCTCAAATCCTACTATTCTTTTTGTCATTTGCACCTCCTCTCCAAGAAAAAAGCATTTGTTTTCCCTCCCCGCTCTTATCCACATTAAGATCCATGCCCAAACAACATCAAGATTTTTCCTTTCTGTTAAGGGAAGAAATTTTTCTAATACTATTTTTATTGAAGCTGACTGGGTAGAACTGCTCATACCTCTTCCACAGGTCATTTCCAAGGCCAAGCTGAACAATATATTGATATACTATATATATTGACCTTAGACAGTAGCTACTTGTAAAATTTTAAAATATCTGCAAATAATGTCTTGCACTTTTTAATTAACAAAATAGTAACCAGACAGTTTTTTATCTTCATGGCATATTAATTTTATACCTTGTAACTCTCATGAAAAGTTAACACATCCAGTATTTTTCTTGTTGTCTCAGATAGATAGAATATCTGACTTGAGATGACAGAGAACTTTTTGAGCTTTTGCATCTTCAGGTAGCTTGTACAACGTTCAGGTGTGACTCAGTGCCCCTTCCTCCTTTTCCAAAAGCTATTTACAGAAGCACATAACATTTTCAGAGCACAAAAGTAACATGGGAAGCTAAGCCCTGTTTTCAGAAGTTTCTGGAGCATTCAGAGGCTGCTAAAGGACAGTAGCTCTTATTCAGCTAAATAGCTTAGGCACAGTTACAATGCCCATGTGCTAAACACCTCATGCCAGACAAGGGCTTTATCTGTATCAAATTGTAATTGCCTGTTGCTTTATGAACGTCATCATAATTACAACTTTCACCCTGCATTTTAACCTCCACGGTGGATTGAGATACCCAGTTTCTGTTGAAAATTGATTGATGTTTGACATCTGTCAATTCTGACCCCATGGTTGTGCTAGGATTTCACAGGCTTGGAAGAGAGATAACCATACGAGAACCACTCAGACAACATTTCACAAGTCTCCTTCACTGGACCTACAGGAAATTAAAGTACTGCTGTTGATTTGAATAACTTTCTACTGAGAAATTGGGTAAGGCTGGGTCAGGGAGAGGCGAGACATTGGCAGAGGTGAGGAAAAAGCTTATTTTCAAGAAATGACCACTTTCCAGAGCACCAGCCCAGACCACCAGCAGAGCCTCCACGACAGGCCAGCCACCAGGCACAAGGATGCTGAACCAAGCCTCTGGGCTCAGGAGGGATGAGGTCAGGCAGAGGAAGAGCATTCAGGTACATTTGTTGTTTTCCAAAGGGCTGTTAGGATCTCTAGAGCTTTCCAGGCTACAGTTAAAAAATTAATTTTGCTAATCCTACAGTTTTGCTCTCCAGCCACATCTTCTCCTAAGGATTTATCTGGTCAGATCCCATAGTCAGATATTTTTCTGTGGTGAAAAGATTGGAAGGGCATCACACTTACTCCAGAACCTGTAGTTTTCAGACCCTGGTGTCCACAGCCTAAGGAAAGGACCAGACACATGGTTATCATCCAGGAGCACCTCTGCCTGTGAATCATGCTGTGCCTATTCAAACTGCTGGGGAAAGAGGAGGGGAGAGGGAGTGGGAGCTATTGCATTTGTTCATTTTCAGCAGATTGGTATAGTGACTAAACAGCTTCTGTAAATAGGATCAGGTCAGAATAGCTCCCAAAGTCTACCTGAGACCAGCACTCCTCTTGGCTCTTAGGTGGCCCAGGAGAGAGAAATCAAAGAAATTAAGTGATTCATAAAAAATTAGGGTTTATCAAGGTCTTTGTGACTTAGACTGGACTGTCTAAGGTTGACCTATGTTTTGTTCCCTGCTCAAATTTTGTGGTCACGTCTTTGTTCTTGGGCTGCCTGTATTTTTTTCATTCTTGCTTTTTACATGATCACACTATTGTTTATTGATAACTGAAGGGTTTCCAGGTACTGCTGCAAAGGGGTGCGAAATTCTCAGTGCAGTTGACCAGCTCCATTGCTGATACAGTCTACTGCCAGCAAGCCAAGTGCCAGAAGGTCCCTCAAAGACATCCTGTTTTACACCTTTTTACAAAGACATCTGGCAGTTTGGCATTATCACTGCTCCCGCCTCATGATTTGATTTGGTCTTTTAGGGAGAATATTTACATTCAGAAAGAGCAGAAATATTTCTTTTCTTTCGTTTACCCAGAAGTGCACAACCTCATCTATTACTGTGATACTGGCTTCTATCCATTCTGCATCCACATTTTACCATCTGCCCACTGCTAACCTGGACTTGCTATGTCTAATCTGTGCATCACCACCATACTCTCAGCTGAAAAATATAAAGGATTTGCTTGAATTAATTTAATTAGGAACTACACCATTCAAGAAGCTGTACCAAAAATAACTTGATTTATGAGTTGGTCGTTTAAGTAGCCCCTTAGTAGAGCTTAACAACTACTGCTGATGTAAGATGTCTCTATCGATTCAGGACCATCCAGGTTTGAAGTGAGTCAGGTAGCTCCAGCTCACATGGGCCAAGGCTGGCAGTTCATGTCCGGAGGAATAAATCTGAGACATGGGTTTATGGGCAAAATCCAGTTAAGAGACCTAGCAAAAATTTACTGTCAAATCACTGTCTGGAAAAAAAATGCCCCACATGCACAGTTCTATTGGCATTTTCACCTTAAACGCCAAAAAAGTATGGCAAAGTAAATATCTTAGCTCTGTAAACACTTTACTTACTTTCCCTGCTGATACACTGTATTGTGGGAGAGATGGAATATATTGTCTCTACATCATCGTTTTAGACACAGCTTAGTCAGCTAGTAGTTGTTTTCAGGACAGCCACTGCAGCATGTTTTAAGATGCAAGAAAGCCAGGAACAACTGCTGCTTCCTCTGTTTCAGATCATGCTCACTTAACATGATCCTTTGTTACAATGGAAAACAAAAGGGACAGGTGAAAGCTTCTGGGTGGTGAGTCAAAGACCACAGGATCAAATCCCACTTTCACTCTGGTGATCCCATGACCATAAGTCAGTCAGGGTAATATTTACCAAAGTACATGAAGAAAAGTCAAGCACTGTAATCCCATGTTCCCACATATTTTTCTTCTACAAACCCTCCCCAATGCACATCACCATTTTCCATTTTGAACCCAGGCTTTGATTATTGCAGGTACAGATCAAAGCCTGAAATCAAAGCCTTACCACCCTCTTTGCAGAGGATGCAGCCTAGATGATGAGAGCTCACCAACAGGCCTCCACTACCCTTTCCACAGCATCCTTTGTGCTGCAGACATTTATCTACAACTGAACGAGAATCTCCAAGTAGCCAATGGACCATCCACCATATATGTTGTCCTACCTGGGTTTTGAGTTCTGGGTGTGAGCTGACTGCAGGACAGAAAGACACCCTTTCGCATATGCAGCTCTCAGAGCGCTGGGCTTTCGGTACTCTTTGTTCTGGAGTCAGGGGCAGAAGCAGTGTCCCTGGAGAAGTGGGATTGCTGACATGGGTAAGGAATGGGCACCTATGGAAAAATTTCATACCTGCAGAAGCTGAAGGCTGGGGGAGAAAACTTGCCACCACCCTCCCTTCTAAGCAGTGGGGGGAAGGAGCCAGTGCATTGTAACAGTTCACTTGGGAACAAGCTGAGATCCCAACAGCACAACCCTGGAGGAATATGTCACTCTGAATTAGATGCTTTTGAAAAGTCTAAAAAAAACCTGGAAGGAAACATTTATAGGCAAGATATATCCTATACAATGTCTGAAGGCAGAAATTGACTTAAATAAATTTGGGGGTGGGGACTATTATCCTTGTAAAAGCAGGAATAATACCACCCCCATGCCCAATGGGCAATAAAACACATTATGGAGCAGGGCACCAAGAGGCTAGAGTGACTTGGGAGATTCAGGGGATGAAAGGGATGAATGAAAAGGTCAATATGTATGAATAGATGCATCTGAGCACTCTACAGATTTTATAATTTGTTAACCAAACTGATATTCTGGAAGAATGGATACTAAAGAAAACAGAGGTGGAGAAACAGAGGGGAGTAGGAGAAAGAAGATAGGATATATTGACTGAGTAACTCTCCTTACACGTTAGAAAGTGTGGAGGGAGGGGAAGGGGGAGTTGTACAGCTTTAAACTCACATGGCAGTAAGCATCAGTTCTGTGCTTCTTGTAGCTAGTCCAACAATAAACACATCTGAGTGGGAACTAGCCCACGTGACTGGGACATGCACGTGTGCTTCACTGAAGGAGATGTCATGTAGATCACAAATAATTCATCTGATGTGGCATTTGCTCGGGTAACTATGCAATTTTCTGTGAACAGCAAACTAAGCAACCGTGCAAAATCCATAGTTCATTGCTCTCTTCTTCCCTGTGGCTGAATCAACTTTTGTATTTTTTTCTAATGCAGTATTTAACTATTTGATCCATTCATACTTCTCCCTCTCTTTTTTCAGCTGTTCTCCCATTTATGAATTTGAGCCATATATGAGTACTCGTTGCAATTCATTCAGACATTCTGCATTCATAGGCATGGAGAAAAAAACAGACACATTTATAGACAACATGGATCCAACAGCGTGCCAGAGACAGAGATGGCCTTAAGCCTCTTCAAGGAATGCAGAGGTGGTCTTTCAGAAAAGCCAGCCAGAAAAGCTGGGCGTCCTGGGGGCTGTGGTGTTACAATTCATCAAGGAACACATCATAGACCAAGTCATCTCTGCTCCAGTCCAGTCAGTTCTCCAACATCAGTCCCCAGTTCTGAGCATGAAACTCATGTTCCCTGTCCGATACCTTGTGTCTCCTGCATCGACCATGCTGTGTTGTGTGTGCTCTCCCCACTTCTCATTTTGGGATTCTCTGTGCTAGATGTGGGTTGTCAGCTGTCCTGCAGGGAGTAGATGGGTTGGGGTTTTTTACTATGAACATTCTGTAATGTTGGACAAATTTAAGGACTCATAAGAGTGTGGTGCTACCTTTCAATTTCTTTTCTTATCATAGCATACTATTGCTTATGGTTTCAAGTGCATAATCACAAAACACACTGTGGTATACAGATTAACACCATGGTAGGATTTACGAAGTTTTCCTGACCTGAATGTCACTCTGTTTCTTATTTAAATACATACATACAGGGATCTCTGTAGCATTTAAAGGCTATTATCTATGACCACACACATACAGAGATGCTTGAATTTAATATGTTTTTTAAAGCCTGCTTAGCAGGTGGCCTTATTTTCTCTCTCTCAAGAAACAAGGCATACATACATACAAAATTCTGTCTCAGATAATTTATAGTATTCTTTTTTCTTTTATAAGTAATTAGGTAAAATTGTCGCTGTTTATACAGAAAAAGAAAGGTGTGCACGTGCCAAAGATTTTCCTATAGGAATACATAGCACCTGGGAAGCAACAGGGAACAGAACAGACATCTGTCTGGTTTTTTTCTAATGCAGCAGTGATACATTTGGCTAATTGCTTTGACCCTCAAAACAAGTGTTCTGCTTCTGTACAATAATTCACTGAATTCCAACTTGCTATCAAGAAAGGGTTGAATGTAATGGTATTCATAAAACCAAACTATAATCCACACACCCTATTTGTTTATGAGCACAAGAATCTTAAGAGTGATCCACTGTTTTGAACCTTACCTGTGCATCAGGCACCATGCAGGCCTATCATGTTCAGGACTTAGGATTTCCTTTTGATGCAGGAAAAGAAGCTCCATGCACTGACCCACCTGAAAGGGGAGCTGCCTTCCTTGCCAGCAAGTCACGTAATGGATATAGTCTTACGCTACGGAGCTATACCGGTGCTGCAGCATGCTGCATCTGACCTGCCATTCCCACATCTCACCTATCATGTACCGACAGCTGACATACTAGTTGAGGGTGGACTGGCTTGAGACTGGGAAGAAATAGTAAGGTGCCATTGCTTTAGTGAAAGAACAGGGTATAGATGCAAAAGTCCTACACGTGAAACAACACTGTAGGTCTACACGATGTTCAGAAGCGATGTCTCTTGGCAATTTACATCGAAGATGCTTTAGTGAGAAAACACTGATCAGGAGCATCATTGTGGAGCAGTTAAAAACAACATCAGTGATCTCACTGAGCAATTCTGAACAAAGCTGCATTTAAAACCTTGTACAAGAGCTTCATAACAACATGATCAGAAAGCTGGCAGACTGGCTAGTATTTCATACACGCAAAACCTGTGCTGAAATCCCACTTGCTGTGAAGTAACTCCACAGACTTCTACTCATCTTAGACCTTGTGTGCCCTAAGAAGCATTTTAAAGCGTTTTCCCTGTCTTGCAGCAATGCCAAGCCCTGATGGTGATTATACCAGAAGGACATCCACCCTCTGTAAAATCCCTATTGAAATCAAGCGGATCAGAGCTAGGCAAAGTCAGATCTCTTGGAGTTCCTCTGTTCTTATATGCAAGGGCAAAGCCATTATTTGCAGAGGGGAGACAAAATATAGTTTGGAAACACAAATATTCTGTGTGCTAACAGGAGTTCAGAATTTTGCAGCAACATTGATGCAATAAAAGGCAAACTTGTGCTTTGGACAGGACAGATCCTCAAGCATAGATAGGCCTCTGTGGCTAAAAAAACTTCCTGTCTCTCTTTAGAACTTAATGTTGTTTGCTCTCATTTCCTAGCTACTGACTGGATGCCTTGACAACACAACAAACCTGTATTTCATTTTGAAGGTTTAGCACATCATATAACAATAACCAGATCACTCCCCCTAACACACACGCACAGAAAACCCCAGAAAAATAAAATTGCTTAGAAGGAAAGTCCCATTTGTGCTTCTGTCATTTGGCACCAACTTTTCATCACGTGAATTATTTCTGGAAAGCCTTCAAGCTCGTAAACCAGAAAATCTATCAGTATCTGTGAAATTATTCCACAGGTATCAATTATTTGTCTTGAGATACAAGTCAAGCTAGTGATTTCCTCCCCCAGTAAAGCCCAGAAACTTTTTGTCATGACATTCATGAAACATACCCTACGCTTATGATGGAATGAAAGACAGGAAAACAAAGCAGACAATGTAAAATTAGGCCACCAAGTACTTGACCCCCTGTTCCTACAATCTTAAAGACACCCTCTGCTAATCCTAACCCTCAGAGAAACTAGGGACTTTTGGGTGAACAGAGAACCAGTAACATTTAGTGCTCACTAAGGTCAGCACCTAGTGGGGTGTCCTGCTCCCAATTGCACAGCCATCTACACAGCACCTGCGACATGTAAGGAGCCATGCGGTTTAACTCACGGGTGAATTCAGTGGAGAGAGAAGTGGAGGGTGGTAGCATGTAAGCAGCTGATTTACTGCAATTAGCTGATGATCCTGAAATGATGGAGCTTCAACTAGTGTGCCTTTCCTGGGAAACAGTAGTTTCAGCTAGATAAGCCACTTAACACAGGTTTTGCCCAAACCCTCCTGCTGTGATATGCCTTTATTTTTTAATCCTAAGTTATCCCTAGCTGTGCTTGGAAGGGGGACCCTGCTACTCCTGTACTTACTCATGGCCTGCCCACAGTCCTTCTTTCACTAGACTCAACAAGGTTTTAGGTGGGCTTCAAGAATACCCTCCCACTCAGCCTGAAGATAGAGTTCCTCCTACTCTTCAAAGACTGTAGAATTAAGTTTGATTGAAAACTTCAAAGATCTCATTAGCTGGAGAATAACATCTGCTACAACTCTTTTAAACATGGAGCTATCACTTTGCTGGTACGCTAGTGATCCCCAGTTAAATTCAAGTAAACTACAATAATTTCTGTTGCTATTAGTCAAGTCCATACAAACTGAAGCTCATTATTTATTTCTTATTTCAGCATTTGAGAAAAAGTAGACCCTGCTGGTTAATTGTTATTTTCCACTGCATATAGACGTATGCACAAGAAAGGAACAAGACACCTAAAGCTCCGCTTGAATAGATTCAGGCCAGCAGATCCCAGCTTCTGTTGGGACTTCTCTCTAGAAGCAATTGAGATATACGAGTAGGGAAATGCATGACACAAGCTCCAGCTGGGCAAAGTTTATTAACAGACTGGGACCCTAAGCTGACCGCACATTATTGCTGTATCCATTAATGTTCTATTTGCAATGCATAGTATCAAATGATTCACACGCTTTAATAACTGGCTTATGAGCCTGTGTAACAAACTCTATCTATGCTTTTATAAACATCTAGAATATACTAGATAGCCACCCTTAACACTTTTATAAATGAAAGCTTAACAACACCTGTGACCTTTAATTTTTACCTACAAGTACTAAAACTGACAAATGCAGAAGCCTTTACATCAGGCAAATTCTACAGAGCCTATGATCCTGAATAAAATCCAAGACAGAACTCCAGGGTTTGGGCTTTTGTTTCCCAAATGCTAAGAATGAACTTTTTCCCATGTTGTCTGAAACAAGCAGATTTTTTCTGCCTTCAAACAAGGCAATCTGGGGGCTCAAAGGGAAAGAAATGGATTAAATGTCAACTGAAACATTTAATGGCCTTTAGGAAGAAATACAAATGCCAGGCGCTGGCCTAAGGTTCCAGAGGCCTGTAACCACTATACAATGAAACTGAAATATTGCAAATAGTCTCCTAGTCTTCGACAGATGTTGCAATGATGTTGTTGCATTTTTCTGTTTTCAACACTTGCATAACTTGTCCTTTGGACATTCCTCATATTAAGCTCATGCTTACATCTGTTGTTTGCAACAAGTCTCTAAGGCAACCATGGGGTTGGGCAAATAGTTTCACTTTGTACAAGATAATAGGTAATTCAAAACATCTATTTTTTAAAGCAAACTTAAGTCATCTACACATCAAATACTGCAGCTGATTAAGAGTCCAAGAAAAACAAATCAATGTGTCCAACTAGACAATAACAACTTGATCCCAAAGTGCTGTAGCTCCCATTAATTTACAGGGTCAGGGCTGAACTTCAGGGGCGTGTAAAACACAGCCTGCTGCCAAACATCCACCCGTTGTAACCACAGGGTGAGGAAAAGATTGATTAACCACAGGTTTTATTGCCAGAAAATACACATATCACGTAGTTTCACCCAAGGTGAAATTCACTTCTGTCTGAAGACCCTTACTGGCACCTACATAAACAGCAGGTGCATCTCACTCAGGCTCCAAGAGAGTCTGATCCAGTGCTCAGACCAGTGGAGATGCCACTCAAAAAAAGCTCATGATAGTAAACAACTACCACCTCCACTGGTCTGAAGTGAAGCTCTGCTTTTCCTTCAATACAAGTCAGAAAGCAAGGGCTTGATCCCAGTAAGCCGTGAGCGCTGGTGGTTCCCTGAGCTTGACAGGATGAGACTAATTCCCAACATGCAAAAAGAATCTGTCTGCTGTCCTTTCAGATGCATGGAAAGAGAGTTAACAAAACTGATAAAACTCATCTTTTTGAACACCAGTTTGTCGTGAGACAAGCAGCTCTTCTCCAAAATTTCCAGTTACTCTACAATTCCCAAAAGATCAGAGCAGAATTAGGCTAGAGCTCTCAGACCTTAACAAATCAACCCTTAAAAGGTTTATGTATTTGGGACCCTGGAGACAGAGCGCGACGAAACAAGCAGTGTTGATCTGGGGTCAAACTCTGGTGGCTGAAAGCAGGAGCTGTGGCCAGCAGGCATCTCCTCACTCAGCACCTTGAGGTCAACAGGGGGGAGCTGCAGGCAGTGCTGATAGCACCACACAGCCCAGAGCACCTACCAAGGTGGTACCAGTGCTGTGGCAGCACCACCAGCCAGCCACAAGGTTCCCAAAGTCTTAGCAGAGCTTTCTACTTACCACCTCCATTGCTCCCCAAACTGCAATGAACACATTGCTTTATGGTATGTCTTATGCACTGTATAGTCATAATGCCTCCAGCTCTGAGCTCCTGCATAGAAGATTATTTGACGAAAAAGGATAGTTTCTAAAAAAAAAGTTTAAATTGATTGACATGTTTTGCTTGGAAAAAGAGGATGTTTGTTCTGCCTCACACACTGTAGGCCTAGGTACTCGCCCTAAGTGCTGCTGGCAGTTTTTCCCTTGTAACATACACTTGCATCAGTGGCTGGAGTACAATCACACAACACGTTGCCATGCTGGAACTGAACAGCTTAAAACAGTGCCTCTTCAAAGCTTTGCACATGCTCTTGGACAGCTTAGGACTTCATCCTGCAAGCACCTCACTCACCAAACAAGACCCCCATTGAAATTGGCTTACATCCTAGACTAAGAAGGATTGGGCCCTTGACATTTTCTTCCATTTCATCGTTTTCCTGCCTTCTGTGTATTCAGGTGTTACTAATTTCTAACTCAGCTGGTGCCTGTGCTTAATGCTAAGACAGTGATCCCAGAAATATCTGAGAAATAGGATAACAGCAGATTTGCAAGCCAGTTGCAACAATGTCAGTAAATCCTAGAGACCCCATAAAAGATACTATTTTCTCTGAACTCCAGTACTCTGAAATCAAAATACACATGATGCCCAAAGCGTTTGCAAAGTAAAGAAAGGTCACTTAGCTTACCAGTAATAACATTGAGTGACCAGTCAGCATAGATCTCACTGCTGATGTTTGTCCCTCTCATGGGGAAAGCCCAGAATCTGTTGAAAACTTTGGTCCACCATGTGGCAAATATATGTTCCCACTCTGTCTCCTTCTCCCATGAGAGAGGCATCAAGGGTGCAATATGACTCTTCTGGAAGTCCTTTTACTGAACTTCACAGTACCTGGAAGTCCAATAGCAGAGGTAGGTTCTAGATTCCACAGCAGAAACATCTCAAACTGTCACAACTTACTACAAGTTACCTTATCCCTCCTTCAGTGAGAAGTCAGCACAGATCCCACTGCAAGTCACAAGGTCCCTCAGCATGAGGGGAACCTTGCACAGATAAATGCAGAAGGGAGCTGCAATATTCTAGATCTAGCAGCACAGATTGCTTAATTCCAGAGTGCTGCTCAACATATCAGCCTACACATCTGATATCAGTTCTTCACAGAAGGACATGAAGAACACCATACAAGTCTGATGGAGTAAGTTTCACAAGTCACCAAGAACATTAAACTCCAGAAATATTTGGACAGTGTCCAGTGGCAGGAGACACACTATCAGTGGCTGCATACCAGAACTTGCTGAGTAAATATACTTCAGCTTAGTTAAGCAAAAGACCAAAGTATTTTCACAGAAGCATTCAAGAGCTTCGGCAGTGAGCAAGCTTTCCAGTTGGTACCCCATAATGTCCTGGATGACATTAAAGGTCACAAAAGCCTACTCCATTTTAGATATCAGCAGTGCTGATGTGACACATTCAGTGGCATCATTTAGTGCCACAAGGACAATCAGATTATCCTTATACTATTTTATTAATGAGACACTTTGGAAAAAGAATAACCAAATTAAGTCTGAGCTCTACTACTTACAAATCCTGAAGTCTGATAAGCAGATGGATTACTAAGGTTAGAAAAGACCATGTTGTTGCAGTCACATCTGATAGTACTACTTTGGCTGTAATGGGAATAAACTATTCTCAGCTGACTTTTTTTTGGCATTGTTGCCATTTTGAGGGGAAAAAAAAAAGAAAAACATGCACAAAACAGAACAAGCATGAGCTTAGTGCAAATTCCTGAGGATGCTTCTAAAACCATGGGTTCAGTACAGTGGTTCCTATTGCTCAGGTCTCGGCAAATTCACCAGTCTTACTGACTCGGAGAGTTGAGGTCCAACCATGCATTATTTCCTCCCCCTGCTCCTCCCTACATACCATACAGATGTTTCTTTTGGAAGAGTATCTGGTGAATGAATAGAGAAGCTGTAACAGATGAGAAGTGTCTTCTTCTCAACTTAGACACCACCTGAGACACAAATAGGCTGAGAAGACAAATTCAACAGAGGTGACGCTTATTTAGTTTCATACTGTAATAGGCTGCTAACTACCTGCTATGTAGGTGCAGACAGACATATATATTGTAATAATTTTGCTCTCTAGTAAGTCTCAACTGTGTCATTGTAAAAGTATTTGTATTTTCTGCAAGCTCAGAATTAAAAAACAGTCCTGGGGATACACGACATGAAGTTGCCCCTTCACATATGTATCTTCAGTCATATATATGCTTATGCAAGTTTATACACATACAAACACATATGTAGTTAATCAATGTCCTGGAATATCTCTCTGAAATGAAGCAAAATGGCCAGTTTTGAGGATAACATCTTTAAAAAGCAGAGGGAAAGGAACCAGACTCCTCTGGAGGGTGGAAGAAAGAAGGTAGTTGAGTACAACTGGCTATAAGTTTTTCCCACATGAAGGAGAACAGGTAACATTTCTAGATCCGCTCTGGCATGACCTTGATGGGCTTTGCAAACATCCCACATTAAACCTATTGCCTTTAGAAACAGACTAGTATACAGAGAGCACAGAGAAGAGAAAGAAAGGATGAGTGGCCATTCCTCACTTGGGAAGCGATAGGCAAAACCCACGATTCTGCATCCTCCTGAGGACCAATGCTTGACAGCATAGAGGCAATGCGTTCAGTACTGCCCTCAAGTTATTCAATAAGGGAAGCATCTCATCCATTAGACTCTGTCCCTAGAAGAGTGCTCCTCCATCTTTAACTCTCTTTTTTCCCTTTAACCCTAGATGTTATCAGGGGAGTATTTTAGGTTACAACATTCATGTGTCTCAGGAAATTCTAGACATCGTACCATGAACCACCTGGTTTGTAGCTATTGCTACAGAAGGAGCAAGATGTCCCACAGGAAGTGCATCATCTCTGCCAGCTTGGTGAAAATACCCTATAGTTTAAAAAGCATACCAAATGCCTATATTTAGGTAGCTGATCACTCCCCAGATGACTGCTGTAGCCGCAGTTAGAGTCATTGTTCATTGTAGCATTTTTTACAAATATTTGTCCTTTCTCTAGACACCGTAGCAGCAAAACCAGGAATAGAACACCCTTTTCTTCCAGTAAAGAACTAGCGTGCAAACTTCTGGTTAGCCTGGGAGGAGGTATATAGGAGAATGTAATGATTTGGTTGAGGTTCTCTTCTGATCTTGCACGAGTCTTGGTGGAATTTGATTCCTACCAGAAATGTTATTTTGAGCCTTACAGCACAATTTCTGGGTACAGTTTAGTAACTAACAGGATTGACTGCTTGTCACAGATGTTTCCTTTTCTGAGACAGGAGGGCTGTCTTGTGACTAAAGTTATGACAACCTTTGCACAATGAATAGAGTTTAAGCTGGGTGGATTTACACCCACCCCTACCAGTCACTAGTATACACAGTATCTCACTCTGCTTCCCTCTGGTTTTTTGGAGCACCTGAAGTCATAAAAAAAACAAAAGCAAAAAAAATTCATAAGAAATTTGAGGATGAAACAAACAGCAGCTGATGAGAGACTCTCCAGCTTCCATCTTGTTTTCAAGAGTGCTAGGATAAAACTCAAAGGTCACAGATCTTGAACAGAAGCACAGAGAGACGTGTGCGCCAAAGGACGTCAGTATTCAGAAGACTACAATACCACTGCAGCTGGGGCTTCTGCACATCTACCTACCAGGAGATCCAAACTGACTTCTACTTGAATAACTATTTTTCTTGAAAAGCCTCTTTTGTGCATCTGAAGAATGGAATTATTGGCACGTCCTGTTAGAATGAAACAGAGGTACCATTGTCATAGAGCTGCTTTAAAAAAATTCCTAGACTGAAAGAAAAACAACTGCAGTCACATTTGGATCAAAAGCAACTGAACCTCTTGGGCTTGCATCCATCAGTTGGAGGTGAATTGAAATAAACTCCCCATTCCACAGAGCTTTGGCAATCTCCTGGGAACTATACTCACCTCCAAAGAGCTATAAATAAATAAATAAAAGCAGCAAGCTCAGACCTCCCACACCATCCTATTTGACATAATAGTCCACACTTGGGTGGTCCAATTTGTAAACCAGCCTCTCGTTTATGACGATGGAAAACACTAAATCATGCTTGTGAAAGCTGAATATAGTTCCCAAAAAGATAGGAAAAAGAAACAGAATATAAGCAAGAGTAAAAGCAAGTTAAGTGCTCAAGGAGGAGGGAGCTGAATGAAAGAAGCTATTTAAAATTAAACTTGCTTTAGGCTCTCCATACTCTGGTGCATTTTGATACATTTTGGCACTTCCTCGTCCCCCCATTTTTTGAAACATCCAAGCCTACAATAATATTGGCCAGAACAGTCTTCTGCCCCCTACTACAAAACCTCGATGACTCCAGATTTGCCAAGCATCTAACACCTGGCATCCTCTGTCAAAGAAAGATAAAATTTCACGAGATGCCTTCTTTCTCTTGCTGACACACACTTCCCAGAAAAATGGCTGTTGCTGCAGGGAAGTGCCAAAACCTGCAGTGATCCTATTCTTTTACCTTATCCTCAGGCTGCAGGTAGCATTTCTGCATTTCCCCATAACCATTATTTGAACAAGGGCTTGTAATTCACCCTAAAATAACCTACACCTGCAATATGACATCACAAAGTCAAAGCATCCCCAAGACACACACAGAACAAACATTCACACCTAAAGAGCTGGCCTATGGTTGCTTACAATTCTTGTTCAAAACTATACCACACCCTGTTCCCAAAGTCTAGAACCTAAACAAAGAGTCCTAAACACTCAGTTCTCCACTGATGTCTCACCTATAACTGCAAATACATTAAAAAAGAAATCACGCATCATTTTAGGAACAAAACCAGTAACATCCTGGTTAGTAGGGCTATAAGCTCACCTCCTGCTACCAGAATGTATAGCTAAAAATTGTTTGTAACATCATAAAACAAAAGCCAATCTCAGTGCATTGCACAAGAGGGATTAAGTTTATTCAGATAAAATAGGAACAACAGAATTAATGTTCAGAGCTTGACTTTGCAGATTAAGTGGGATTTATAACAGCAGCCCTCAGGGTTACATACAACTGCTCTCTTGTATGAACTCATGTGAGACCGCCAATTACACATTCTCACCTGTACCGCTGGTCTGAAGGCAACCTTGTCTATTGATCATCAGGATTGCTTTCAGCTGGTTAATCTTATCTGCCAGAGGGATAATGCTGATGGATCTCACCTCCACCTCCCCTTCCACGTGTGCACATCCTTGCCTTCCATGCTCGCACAATCCTCTGAAGACCCTTGGGCTCAACAGATGCTGGCCAATCCAAAAGCCTCATTTCAGATCAGGTCTCAGGTGCCTAATGAGAAAGCCTCTCCTCCACACAAATACCCAAAAATACCCAGTTACAAGCATATCAGCTGCGATTAATAAAGTTACATCATTCAACAGCTTACATAAAAAGTCACAATGAAGCTGCACGGAAGTTGATTGTTGCGACTTCTGTTCACATAGATTTTACTAGAAAGATCAGGACATTCCCTTCAAGCTCTTTGGGCTGGCGTTCATCTGCCCTCAAAAAAAAAAAAAAAAAAAAAAAAATCATAAAAGTAAAACTTTTGGCACTCCACCAGAAAAAATACGCACTTTCTATCCAAGACATCACATCATGCTATCTCCTTAATTTAAAGCATTAATCTTGCTCCTTCTCATAGAACAATGGCTTTACAACTTGGCACTGAAAATGGAGAAATCGGGGAAAACGTGGACTGTAACCAGTATGCGTTATACCTAGGATGGGGTTGAGCAGTCTGACACACAATTGCACCTTGCAGCTCCACTAAATCAACTAAGCAGGCAGATGAAGAAAGGAAAACTTAAGTAAATGAGGTTTTCACGCAAGAGGCTTCACAACAAATTAGGCAGCCATTGACTACCGTTTCTGGAAACACCATGTTGCACTGTTATCTTTGATTTTATCATACTTAGGAATAGACCTGTCCTAACAGCACCAGCAGTACATAAGATGTTTACATTAAACTATAGTCTTAAAAAAAAAAACAAAACAAAACCAACCCAAAACCACCACACACAAAAAAAACCCAAACCTCTAATAAATAAATGAAGAATATGAAAGAAAAGTCAAACATGCATGATTTGCTTTTCCTTTGTAGCACAGCTGCCCCTCCTGCACTGTGCAGTTTTAACTATTTTTTTTTAATTTCTAATTGATTTTCCTAAAAATTTATCCATATTATGACACACATAGTATACTGTTATGAACCAAAATGCCAAAGAGACACTGCTAAGCACAGTATATATATATTCTGCATATATAATACATATATGTTTAGTATTATGCATAAATAAATACAGAATATATGGAATATCCTGTTCTCTATTCTGTACCAACTACCTTATATTGCAAAATAAAGCTTAAGAGACCTATAGGCAGCTTTATTTGTTAGCAGTTTTAAGGATTTATGGCTGATTTGGAAATCCCAGTCGAATACTAAAGCACATCTGATATTCAATTTAAATAATGCATGATGTCATTTCATTGGGGGGGCGATGAAACCCATCTACCCGGAGACACTCTCCTCAGTTTAGCTCTTGCCTTCAAAGACACTGAAACAACATCTAACTACAGGCAGTCTCAAGTTTTGTCCATTTCATGTAATATCCTGCACATAGGTCTTTATATTTTTGTCTACAATAAAATGACCAGTTACAGAGCTTGATTTTTGCCATGAGGTCAGCTGCACAACATACAGATCAGCTGTATGAATTGTATGTGGGCATGATTATTGAGACTACGTGTTCAAAACCCACTTTCCCCTAGAGCAGAAATTTATTTTCTTCACACTAAGCAAGGGAGAGAAGCAGTTGAAAGGGGACAATAACTTTTGTTGAATCCTCAGGCTTTTAAACGTGCGCTGGACAAGAAACCAAATTTGGAGGAGAGTGTATAGGGAAGTAAGTGGCAGGGCAAGTTAAGTTGTTCGATGATGTTCTGTACAGAATTTCCATTGAGGACACACAGTCTAACAGACGTTCCGTACCAACCCTCTGACCAGGTAGATAGGCCATGACTACAACTGCACCACCTGGCACACAGACAAGGTAAGCAGAAGAACATGTTATGAATTAGGTTGAGCTAAGCACCAAACTCCTGGTTACAGTGAAGACTGAAACTGTATTTTGGAAACAGTGAATCTTGAAAGGGGGGAGAGTTTATCCAACAGAACTTAGGGTCAACTCCAACAGAGACACCAAACCTCTGGTAACAGCTGAGCTCCCAGAAGTGGTTCTTAGCACCACTGACCCATTAGAACAAGAATCAGAAGACAGTGGCCAGCACAGCCAAGCAGCTAGGCCGATTTTGGTATTCAAACTAATTCACATAGACAGAACACAAAACCTGGGGCCTTCCTATCTGCAACCTGAGCACTAAGCGTTGTGTCACCTTTTAAGAACCTAGAGACAAGGGTAAGTTGAAGTTGTGTGCTCTGCCTGCATATATGTGTATGTCTAAGTGTCATTCAGAGGGAGAGACGTTTATCACAGAACTAACAGCATGTTCAAGTGTCATTTCTGTACTGGCTCACTCGCAACCTGGTCTCAAACCTTATTTGACCTTGTGGTTTGGTCTTATACTGCAGGCAGATGCGATTTCCAATGCCTCATATTTTATCGCTGCATTATAACCAGCAGCAGTCTGCTGATCATTACTAAATGTACCCATGTACTCATGCGTTAGAACCTGCCATCTTTCATTCACACACACGCGCTTCAGACCAAGACTAGTTAATCTATCACTATCTCAGGGCTGGAAAACAAAGCCTGCACTGAAGAAAACTTACAAAATTTTTTCCTTCCACATAATCATCTCAAAGGCAGCTGCCTGATAAAACAGTATTAACACAGTGAATACTTTGTTAATTTAGAAATACTAGTACAGCTAACTCAAGCATCAGTCCTAGACACGCTGTACTCTCTGCTGCTAAAACAGGACTTTCCGATAACTTGTGTTTACTGAAAGACGCGCTTAATGCATCAGCCGCTGTATTTCTCATGGAACCTTGCTAATAATAGTGAACAGGTCCAGAAGGCTGGAGTCATTTGGGGTCATTTATCTAACAGTATTAAACAGACCAGGAATGTAGCAAAACGACTGATCATGCCAGAACCCAAAAGTTCATATAAAGGTAACTAAGAGTCCCCCAACTAATAGGACAAATGAGAGGGAGACTGAGGCATCCATAGGAAAATAGGTTGCCATTTTAATACGGTTTGTGGGCACTTCCCCCCCCCAGTGATGACAGAGACACTTCATCAGGCTCTAGCCCTTTTCTGTTTGCCCCCCCCCCACTGTAAAAGCGTCCTTTCTTTTTTGAGAAATTTACAGCAGCTGGACTCACAGACAACAAATAATGTATGGTTTAATACCTTTGAACTATAAGCTGCCTTTACACTGAGAAAACAAGAGCTCGTCTGCAGAAAAGTTTTTCCAGCACAAGTTAAACTCGCCTACCAATGTCAGCAGAGAGACATATTTATCCCAGCCACTTTTCAGTCTGGCTTGATGTCCTTTCTCACATACATCTAGCTGAAGAAAACCCCTGGTGTCACAGGAGAAAAGTGACTGCAAGGAATTAACGTCTTACATCAGTGTAAGATTTTGTGCAAATTCACTCTTCCAGATCCAGACACACTAGCAAAAGAGGTCCCTCTTCAGAGACTACCATTCCAGCGATTTATTACAAAGCACTCAGGTGGTTACATATTAATTGTCTTCAGGTAGGATTAGGTTAACCCGAACAGTTAAGATAGTTCACCTCATGTAACACAAAAGGTGCATTTTATACCTCTGTCTTTGAATAACACAGAAGTTTCTCCAGTCATTCCTTGATAAAACTGGTTTGAAACAGTAAACAAAACCTGCTCTTTTCTTTGTGGGAGGCTTAGACTAAATGGGTTTTCCTTCATCAAAACGTTTTAGAAAATTAGGGGGGAAAGCTGTGTTTGCTAATCAATAATGATATAAATTATCAGATGTAGACCATCTGAACAGTATTAAAGTGTTGGGTCTCAATTTATTTTTGAGGTAGACTTCTGAAGTCAATTGTGCATCAGCGAAGAAGTTTCTTGCACAAAAATCCGCTATATCACACATTCCGTGGTATTTCAACACTTGTAAGTCTGGCTCCTTTTTTGGTAACTTTTTTTAAAAAGTAGGGACCCTTTCTGATTTGTATAGTGTAAAACTTGCACTGGAATGGAACAGTAAAATAATTTTGGATGCTTGAAAACAAATTTTTATATCTACTGTTAATCAGCAGAATTAATGTTTCAAGCAGTTTTGGATATAGAGGTTGTAAGAAGCATATTCCTTTACTCTTCCCTTAATTTCTACTTTGTGAAGTTGATCTCTGGAGCTTTTGCTCAGTCATCATTTGGACAGAAATCCTATCAACTTTGGCAAACATGCCATGGTTACGTGAAGTGCCCCAGTGATTGCCAAATCAGGAAAAATTAAGCAACCATTGCCAGTAAGTTTACTAAACCAAGCAGAAACAGACCCCAGGTCTTCTGCCTCCAAATCCTTTGCTGTCACCGGTGTCTTGGGAAGTTGCAGCACAGCTGAGCCAAAGAGAGAGGGAGTCAGAGGGAATGTGGAGGACAGCAGCAGCAGTGAAACACGTGGAAGAATTTGGAGTAGTGATGTCATGAGTTATGACATCCTATGAAGAAGAAAGTGACGGACACCAATGGAGGGTTCATATTAACTGTTTTTACTTTATCTCCCTCCCCCATCCACCCCCAATTTGTCCTGAAAAGCCTCTGGACAGGGAGGATGCTTTAACATTGGAAATCTAACGAAGGTCTGCTTAGAAGGTCAGACTGGAAGTAAACTCTCAGTATCAGGCCACCTTTCAATGCTTTTTACCTGTGAACCATTTGTTCCTTTCCTGTGGGTGCCCCTTTTCTGTGAAAAAACAACACAGCTTCTTTTGTGGTAAGAGAGCAAAAAAGCCCCCAACCTGAAGCCAACTGATCTTCAAAAGCACACAAGAACAGAAAGGCATGTTGACTTCTGGCTTTTTACTTTTAAAATATACAGTCACTCAAAACACACATCATCTGTACGACTGACAGCTAAAACTGTCCTTTATTATAAAAGAAACTGATGAAGTGCAGATGGCAGCTTGTGTATTGACTTGGCTGCTTCATAAACTGCAATTATGGTGGATGCAAAACGGATCACCTTATACATCTGGAACAAAAATGGGGTTATCACGTGGCAATTTTTCTTCACATAGGACTGCAAAATATCTTGCCCATCTCTACTCTTTGGCATGGCAGGGGTTTAACAATGAAATATAAAAGAATGCATAGCCCAGATTATCTTTTATTTACAGAAGTGATAAATTAACCACTGGAAAGATAAAACCTGCCCAAGCAATCATTTCTCCTCACTGACCTCATGCTTAGGCACTGCTTGGAATGAAATCAGCTTTGGAAAAAGTCATCCATAATTGAAAACAAATGGTGACAATGCACAAAAAAAGATACACCAATAACTGACTTGTAGCTTCAAGACAGTTTCCTAAGCTCCATGAAAGCTTGAACCTTTCCTAAATAGGCAGCTAGTACCTAGTGACATACTCACCACCACTTGCCAATTACTGTCAAGTGTACATCGTACATCAACCAGTGGATTTGTTTGTTAAAAGAAAAAAAAATAGGAATACTGTGCTCCTTTTAGCTGTGCAAACTACAACAAAAAAGTTCTCACTATAAAGTCCACAGTACGTCATAAAAAAACCACAGAGTTAAGGACCATGGAAATGCACATAATTATGACTCAAATCACCACTTACATGAAGTCACAGAATCACAGAATGCCAGGGGCTGGAAGGGACCTGGGAGATCATCCAGTCTAACCCTCCTGCTAAAGCAGGTTCACCTAGAGCAGGTCGCACAGGACATTGTCCAGGTGGGTTGTGAATATCTCCAGAGAAGGAGACTCCACAGCCCCCCTGGGCAGCCTGTTCCAGTGCTCCGTCACCCTCAAGGTAAAGAATGACACTGGGCTTTGTGATACACACGCAAGTCATGACTTACTCAGCGTTTGCTTCTGTACTTACATTCAGGAGGTACTTCAGGGATAAACAATAAATAGCTACCCAAGTTATAAAACTAGTGGTTTAAAACCTAAAGATTATTTGGTGATGCCACTACTGATGGGGGCAGGGAGGGGAACCACACAGAGAGGAAATGTAATTTATGCTATGGCAAGGATGCTGACTAGACAGTTTGTAGAAATAGAAAAAACCTCACATCATGAATTCCAACCCAAAGACAATCTGATTTCTTTTGTAACTTCTGATGAGCACCTTGCTAACATAAATAAGAACTCAAAAACCACTTTGATCATTAGAAAACAACTTACTTTGCACAGACAGACATGGCCAAGAAAAGAAAAATTAGCTTTAAATCACTGGAAAAAAAATCCCCCAAAGCATCCAAATCCAATTTTCAACTGTGACTCATTTACCACTATTCCATTATTATCTGTAGTTTTATTCAGTTAATCATCCATTGCCTTTCACATCATGGCAGAATAAGTACAGAAATTCTATACTTCTGCTTTGGCAGTATTTTTCATCCATTTTGGATGACTACTGAATCGAAGAGCAACACTGGATTTAGCTCAAGAAATTCTTACATAGCTGAGATGTTTGTCAAAAAAATGCAAACTCATGTTTACTTACCATCAAATAAAGAATTGGATCTACAGAAACAAGAGAAAAGAGGCTGTGTAAGAAACTGCCACCTTACCACCTCCTTGCAAGTCCTTGCCGTAGCAATGGTGAGATTTAAGTCTGGGTCAAGGGATTGCATTTGTGTTAAGACTTATCTGCCATTAACCTAGTCATGTATTTTTAGCCTTCATCATTGTGACCAGAAACTGGGAAGTATGACCCAAGCGTACACAAGGTACTGATCTCTACCTGAGACTGCAGAGAGCCTAAGACTATAAGGAGTACAGCAGACCAGAACCTTGACAACTACACTATTGGAATCCCTAGAAAGCTACAGAGGGGGTGATGAGAAGGTGGTCACTTTCCAGACAACCACTGAATGAAGGGAAGAGGGCTGCAACCAAAAGATTTGGTATGAGATAAGGCTCAGGTTCTACAATTCCTGGGCTAGGTGTGGAGCACAGCCCATCCACTGCTGTGTCCTTCCACATCTGATCATGCAAGATGGTTTGTGAGATGCCAGCTTAAAGTTTCAGGCTTTAAGCATGAGCCAGAAAGACACTGTATGTCAACAGCTCTGCATTATCTTGTACTGCTCTTGGATAGATGCAAAGTAATTCCCCTTCTTCCTGGGAACAGAACCACGTTGCATCATCTTTCATTTAGGTCTTTTCCAACCTAAACGATTCTATGATTCACTAGAGGATAAAGGTTATGTAGGTAATTACTGCAAAACAGTAGATCCATAGCAAAGCTTTGGGGCATGAAAAGCCATCAGAGACCTCTCACATCATTGAAGAAATACAGTAGAAAGCAAACCAACTAACACCACTTTATGGAAAAAGGGGTTTCTTCAGAGAAGTTCTATAAATACCAGCACAGAAGGTGGTTTGGTACATCTTGCTGCCACCATTTCAATGCTGCTATTGGACAATTCTGAGGGCAACTGCAGCTCTGAGTTTAGGAAGTTTGCTTCAGTAGCCATGTACAAGGCAGGATTCATTTTACAGACAAAAATTTTCATTTTCCTTCTGAAAGGACTACTCGGATACAAAAGAAACCATGATCCTGATTCTAGTAGTATTTTTATCTAATCTCCTAAGGTGAATCTGAAAGGTGTTGGATTGGAGAGAAACAAAAAAAAAAAAAAAAAAAAAAAAGCCACAACTAAGTCCATGCTGAATTTGCCAGGTGTTTTACTTGGGGGGGGGGGAACCACCAACCAAAAAACCCACCTGGTCTCATTACCTAAACAAATAAGTTTGACATACAACTTAGACAATAAATACAGAATTCCATAAACATACTTCCCATCATGCCCCTTTCAGAAAATAATCACATGGTCAAAGTGCAACCTCGGGCATCACTGGCAAAGCAAAGATAATTAGAGAAGAAAGTGACCAAGCACAATAATTACCCAGCCACATTTTACAGAATTTGATAACGTACAATCTTTTCAGTACTTGGATAATAAAACACTTCTTTAAAGTATTTTCACTTTTATTAGTCAATTTTATTAAAAGAGAAGGTAGTTTCTTGTCTCCTCTGCAATACCTGAGAGATACAGACCAACCAGTAAGACAGTTAGATTTGTTAAAACATAATTCCATCCTGTATCTCCATACGGAGACTGGTTTAGAAAAGCAATTAAATGCCTGAAGTAATAGCACTACCAAAGTGATACATTACATTTATGCATAGTCATAGTGTGGTAGATTGCTGCCACCTTTTGGTTACAGGTTGCTATGAAATTAAGTTTCTACCAGAAATGCACATACAATGGAAACGCACACTGTGGCGGGTGGGCTCCCAGCATCTCAGAGAACAGTGGGGTGGGACAGGAACACCATTTATACTTTCTGTAAACTGCACGCTGTGTGGCTGCGCATGTCTTGACACCTACTTACCAGCTTCCAGCTTAAAATACCTTCACATCTTCTACTGTTGAAATCAGCTCCCATTGGAATGCATGTAATGGTTACTAAATTATGAAATATCTTCTAAGATTAAAATTAACAAATATATTAGCCAAGGGAACAAAAAAAAAAAAGATTACTTCAAGGAGATAAATACATCAGAAACCACAATGTGCAGTTTGTACAGCTTGTAGTACATTACCCAGATGAGACATTAGTGAGGATAAAGCTTTTGTTTTGCACGTTTCCTCTGCAGTAATTCACTTCTGAACAACCATATAAAGGACCTACGCAGTTTATTTTAAGACAGAGGCTACCTTTCACACTAAAACCAGCTCTTTGAAATTTTTACAGCATACATTCAATTTTTACCCTCATCTGTTCATTTTAAAAGCTATTACTAACAAGTCAATGAGAAGTAAAACGTGCAAAAAAATTACTGCACTGCCACCATAGATTTGACCTACACAGCCTATGTTAGAACTTGAGAGTCTATGTGTGTAAGTAAAGCAAGTAAATCCAGAAGTTTTAACCATGAGGAATATATTTCAAGACCCCAAGATCTGACTGTAACATAAATCCTCAGCCTTCATATCAATGGCAAACCCTCAACAACTGTAGAGGAAACAGCTATAATGAATTATTGAAAAAAAAAAATCTTTGTATCCATTATTCTCCTTTTTAAAGGCTATACAACCCAATCAAATGTTATTTGAATGAGGCAGCACATGTATCTGGACAGTGAGGACCCGAAATTCATAGATGACTGCACAGCACAATGCAAAGGCAGCAATACCACATGATGGCTCTTTGAGTATGGAGGCAGGGCAAAATTTTTAATAACTACACATGAACTTGCTCACTGTCAGCAGAACATCTCCTGACATCCTTTTATGCCTCCCCACCTCCCCACTTGTTTAAAAAGAAAGAATCCAGCTGCAGGCAACTGCTAATTAAATACTTTGGCTTTCAGCTACAGTTGCTGTGTGCACACATTTGCTGTGCAATAAACACTGTTTTAAGTGTAATTGACATATTTTCCATGCTCTAGGAGAGAATATTTATGACATGAAGAAAGAAAAAGCAAGCAGGGTCCAAGCCCCTGCCTCATATTCACTAGAAATGTAAAAGCTGCAGAGTTTTTTTTAAAAAAAGCCTGTTTAAAATGGTTTATTGCTTAAGGGCAGTCTTTAATCTCTCATTCCAATGCTTTGCTCCCAAAAAACTGTATTTACTAATTTTTTGGCCTTGAAATTATGTAAATCTAAACGTATACTTCAGTGCCTGGACATGTTTAAATGGCTCATGTTGAGCATTTTGGCTTTAATGAATCATAAGCAACATCATGTTCCATTCCTCCCGATTTCACAATCTGGGTTTCAGACAACAAATTTGAACTGAGGTAGACAAGTCAAGTATCTGTAATGAAGTCCTTCTAAAGTCAACAAGGCACTGGTCAGACTCCATAGGCCTGTACAATTCTCACTGAGCTTAGACATAACATGGATGCAACAAGTCAAAAAACACAACTAAGCAATGACATTCAGACATCGGAGATCTCCGAGTTTGGTCAGTGGCATTAAACACCTAGTACACTATTACGGAATTCGCTTTTGCCTGTCAAGTTATTGTGCATTACGAGTATTCAAGTATTTCCTAAGTCCCTTTGGAACTTACAGTGAAACATCTTTCATGCCTTTTGCTAGGTATTGTTGAAAGCAGCGGTTCTCATGAGCAAGTATTACAGAAGGAGGAACATTTCCCTGTAAATTCACCTATCTCC
The DNA here is from genome assembly GCF_000687185.1 of Egretta garzetta. Classification (NCBI taxonomy): domain Eukaryota; kingdom Metazoa; phylum Chordata; class Aves; order Pelecaniformes; family Ardeidae; genus Egretta; species Egretta garzetta. The sequence goes on along the minus strand of NW_009258671.1, from coordinate 2,222,240 downwards.
CTAATACAGTAAACATTCCCCTTAAATACAATGCAACTTTCAAGAAGAAAAAAAACCAAAACACCCAAAACCCCACCAAACAAACCGTCACTGACTCTACATTTTCTTGCTTCCCTTTGACAGTCAGAAGAGCTACAGAGTGCCTCAAATCAGAGCCAGTTCTTCACAGTAAATGTACGAGGGGATCTCAGTGCCTCAGTGGAGGCACTGAGACCACAAACACAGACAAAGTATTAAGATGAAAGGATATTAAAATTTGACAAAACTTTTGAACGGCATCCAGTAGACAGTACTCAAATCTCCTGTAAGCAAGCCAACCCAAGGGTATGCTGATCAGCAATTATCTCTCATCTGAGATGAAGCGAAGAGATTTATCATATTACTTATTACTTGTTGTGCTACTACCAAGGAGGATTTACACAAGTGAAAAGGGCCATTTTTAGAATTAGTAAAAACAAATAACGTAGCGTAAATCACAGCGTATTAATCTTCACAAACAACTGCAAGAGTTGAATTTACCTGTAACGAGCTGTCAACAGTCCACTTTTAGTATGCGATCAACATAATTTTATTCTCTTTACACTTAGAACTACATTTCTTAATTTTGCTGTAAGTTACATTGTCACATCAAACACATCGTGATTTTAACTCTTCCCTAGAAAAGAATTAGAGATGGAAGTGCAAGTACATATGTGGGAGAGAAGGGGAAATAAATACAAGAAACTTGATGTGTCACTGACAGCTAAATAGCACTGGACCAGAACAATAGGCTCGACCAGAATATTGCTTTTCTTTTTGCCTTAAAATATTGGAAAACTGAAAGGAAAAAAAAAAAAAAAACCCAAACCACAGAACCTTAGAAGAGATATCCAGATCACAGTTCCTTCCAGCCTAGAACTGAGCACAGTATTACTAACTCTCAATCTCCAACAGCTACCAAACTCACCAGTAGCATCCCCTTCTTCCCCTCTTTTCCCAAGCCTGCATGACAGACCGCATCCACTCCTGGTCCGAGTTACTCTGTTAGCTCCAGTAGGACAGCTCGGCACAGTGAGCCTTGTGGACATCAACAGTTAACTCCCAATTCAGCTATCAGCCCTGAGAATAATGGTAAGATGCTATATACTGAAATTGGTATATACTTTTAAATCATTTAAGGAATTACAGATAAAAGCACTTTAAGATGAGGTTGCAAGACAAGTTTTCAAAAATTAGGACACGCAAGAATAATGGGTACATGGGAACTTAACTTTGGTCCACCTCTGTACCTGTACTCCTGTGTGCTATAATATAGTGTAAATGGATCAGCATGCAAAGTACTGGACAGAAAATGTAAGCAAGTTGGTTAGATTTTAAGGATTATAAAGCATTAAAGGGCAGACGAGTATTCCAACTACATATTTAATTAAAATGAAGAAAAATACAAAGTGATAATTATGGAGGATTTTGATAAAACTACATCAAAAGCCAAACATACATCCTCTGTAAATTACTGTACAGAGTACTATGTACTGTAGTATAAAAATTAAGACACCTGGATATATAGTCTGGGGAGAATTTTTCACTCTAAGGACAGCTGCTGCAATACAATAAGAAAGCAAATTCTCAGTATTGCCATTTCCAGTCAAAATCCAAAAATACAGGTTGCTACATTGGTTTACACTCATCACCCCGGTTTCTTACCTGGAAAGAGTAAATTCACAGCTGATGTCCCCTGGAAACAAGGTTCTGCTTTAAACATTAATCTCTGGTTTTTTCCTCTCTCCAGGAGGTAACCTGAGATTTGACAGCATACCTAAATCTGCTTGTTTCCTCTAGTTTGTCAACTATATTCAGGGAAACATAACAGAATACGTGGTTGAAAAAAAAATCCTAGTCTTCCAGGAGTATGAGGTTTTATTGTTAGTCAGATTTTAATTCATCCTATGTTAGAAAAAATATTGTAAGAGATTAAAATAATGAAGCCCTTCAGCACCATAATAATTCTTCTCATAAATATACTCTGAGACATTAATCTCTAGTATTTATATCTGATTCTCCTCATTGTAAGTACTAGGAGACGACAGCTGCATTAATAGGAGTATTCAGTCTTTTAGTCTCAGTTTGGTTTATACAGTAGCAAGCACATAGAATTTTAGAAAAAGGGGTTGTATTGAAAAGGCATGAACAAAGAGATATTATTGATTTGAAAATATTTTTTCCATCACATTGCTCAAAACAGTAGTGCAGGCGGGGATTTTTTTCCCTCCAAAAAATGCAATTCAGAAATTTTTATTAAAAGTTGAAGCAACATGGTTTACCATAGAGTATTCTTTGTTTGGAATAAATAAACACCAGGATAACTAACAGATCTAAGAGCATCTTTACTTGACTAAGAAAATCCATGTGACGTTAACCCATCTTCTGTTGCTGGAATGTTTTGTTTGGAATATCTTGGTTTAGGGATCAAACTGTTTATTTTACTTGCAGAGCCATATGCATATAGAAGCCATTCACAGAATGTCTACTTAACTTACAGAAAATGACTGAAAGAAACCATAGATTCAGTTGCTTTTTTAAAAGCCAACTTTCCTGATTATTTCCTTCCTGTTGTACTTGTTGTACATTAATGTCACAAAAGAAACACTTATGATAGGTTCACACACAAGTTTAAAATGTCACGGCGAGAAAGCATTAAGTGAGGATATATCATCAATTTCAGACTTAAGTATTAAATAAGACTGGTTTTCTGCAATGACCAATTGAAATGCTGCACTAATAAGCTGAAAGGAACAGAAATCAACCACTTATTTTCCTATTATTAAAAACAATGCAGATTTAAACTTATTTGTTCCCAAATCAAGCTAGTCCAGATTTAATATGTAATTTAAGTTGGAAGATACTGATATAATTACTTAATAGAATATAAAATTCAAGAAAAAAAATATGGTGTTGCATATTATGCAATTTGGCCAAATCTGAAAAATCACAGTAAGTTCAGAGAAACTTTTATGCAATGTAAGTATTAGAAAAGAATTGATGTGTTTCTGCTCCATCTGTTAAGGTGCTTTAGTAAACAGAATGCTATCTAGTGTCAAACAATCAGCTGCATGCTATGCCCAAATGTCTTCCCAGAGCAGAATTTCCATCCCTTAAGCAAAAGGCAGAGATGTCCTTCATTCCCAAAACAGCACACCTCACTCAAAAATCCCGTTATTCAGCTTTAGAAAACTGTAAAATTCAAGCCAACATATTCCAAAAGGGATGGTGATTTTGGGCACAGATATTTGGGTGCACTGCAACTCCCGAAAAGTGTAACTTTCAAAGAGCTTGATAGAGCACTTCCTCTTTAAAGGTGTCCCAGAAGTAAGATAACCCAAGACACCCACAAACACATTTGAGATTCCTGAAAACCCGTGGTGGTATCACCTGACAGTGGGTGAGTAAGCATTCCATCCCACATCCTTTTCTGACCCCCATCTTCAAGCATCAGCATCTACCTTAAGACGATAGTGCCAGTGTGGTTCAAGCATACAGTAGGCCAAAACATACACTTAAAGCCCCAGAGCCACATTACTGCCACAGCTGATTGGTTTTCAGTTCAAACAGCTCCAACTCTAACCATTATCTGGGAACCCATGAACACCTTGCTAACAGGATCTAAATGTAAGGCATCTGCTGATGCCTTCCTGAGCACGTGGGCCGCAAAAGCAAGCCAGCTTAGTTCCGAATCACAGAAATGCAGAATAATTCATGTTGGGAGGGACCTTCAAGGGAGCATCTGGTCCAGTCTCCTGCTCAGTGCAACACTAACAACACTGAATCCAGACCAGGATGCTCAGGGCTTTGTCTGGATCTTGAAAACCATCAAGTACAGAGATTTTTCAAGCATAAACACTTTTAGCAATTGACTTTGATAACTTCAAGGTAAAAAACCGCCAAAAATCCACTTACCTTTTAACTACAGTAGACAGTTGAATTAATTCCAATATATCCATTTGTTCACAGATATTTTGAATTTTAACTGATTTTTCCCTCCAAGGCAGAAACTGTACCATGAGAACATCAGATAAGACTTTTCTCAAACCCAAGAAAAGAAAGTCACAGTTCACATGAACAAAACACAATTTGAATCCACAAATTCCCAATTGTGTAAAGGTATGCATGTTACTACTTACAGGGGAAATAAAGAGATAGTGACATTTTTATATTTATCTTTGAAAACTTCATTGAAATCTTACAATTTTGAAGCTAATGAGGTTTGTTTGCTTTGTTTTATTAGAAAAAATACTCAGGCAAGGTCTACAATCATCTGTCAATTATAAATGACTTACAAGAAACTCATGAAGCAATAAAATTAAAAAAATACAAATACAAACTATATCTGAAACACTTCTATTTGGCAATTTTATAACAAATTCAAAAAAGAAACAAAGATTACGGATTACTTTATAGGTACAGAAAAAGCAGTAGGTGAAGTGCTCAAGCAAAAAAAAAAAAAAAAACCAAAACACTGCATTTTTTCAAAAATAAAGTCACATCACTACAGATTTTATGAATAATACCCTTATTAAACAACCATTCCAGAACATCTTATATTAGTGGTGCTTTTAATCTGCACTTCATTTCGTTTGATAAGATTTTTTTTTTGTGTGTATATAAGTAACATTTTTAACCCATTGGAGCGAAGCAAGACACTCGTGTCAGTACCAATGCAGAATGCATTTGTATTATATTAGAATATGCTCACTTCTGCAGCCAAAGGGTTGCTTTAACTTTTATTCTATTTAATAAAAATTTAGTGTAAAAACTGCTGGTTATTAGTTTCACTGTAGTAAATTCCTCACCAATAAGGAGGACTAACTCTGCAGTTTGACTGCATATATCCATACAAATTTTACATATTAGTTCCTTCCAATAGTAAGGAAAAAACTAATTTCATGTTCACTATTAGAAAGGAGTGCCATGAATTAATTATGGGTACTATTCATCCCTCTAAGATTTCTGGGAAGGATGTTCAATGTATTTTTGTTCTTACAACAGATATTAACAGTAGTATATAGTCCCTTAGGTATGTAAAAGAAGGTTTTTTTATTGTTAAGGAAGGTGCTTTTTTTTAAACAATTCTTCTGGCAGCACTAGTGAATTACAATATCCTTCAATATTATTTCTACCGTAATATATACATTTTAACTTTCATGCCTCTAGAAAAACATCTACAGTACATTTCATAATATAAAAATATATTACAAATCTGCTGAAATATTTACAAGCAATGTCCTATTATCTATATGCAACATTTTTGTCTCCATACAAAGACTAACAGGTTAGACACATCTCTATTTGTCAGTTAAAAAAATCCATGGCTTCTTGCTTATTAAGCAAGAAAATGATTTTACTTTCCTTCTCAAAGCCAACTTTGGTGCATAAAGGATTGATTTTCTAGATTTTTTTTTTTAAAAAATACCATTTTCTTTACATCTAGAAAACATTAGGCCAAATAAAAAAGTATACTTTACAAGTGAATGGGGATCCTAAAGGGTCAAAAAAAGTAAAATAAACCACCAATAACACTAACTGCTTAAGTAGAGGTTTTTCAAAAACCGTCCATTGATATGGATCACATAAAAGCAGATCTCATTAACATACTATACTACTCCTGAAAAGGGGGTCAGACATACTGCAACACTCTTAACATCTTTAAACCGTACTATATGTATTCATAGTTGATTGGAAAAGACAAGCATTCCATCAACATTTGTTTAAACATTATAATCCAACATATTTTAGGGATCTGCAAAAGGACACGAGATTACAAATGACGAATTATTACTATCCACCATACTCAACGGGCAACAGGATAATCCCTTGGTAGCTGTTTTATTGTCTGGCATGTGTTATATTTAGTTAGCATTGACAAGAAGCCTAATAGCTTGTTAACTGTTCTCCTGGGAATTGTGAGTAAATGGTGATGGTTACTTTTTCTTTTCATCAAATATAAACTACTGTATTCACTAAAGAAAAAAGCAGCTTAAAGAAGCAAGCATGCAAAGCCTTTTAGTTGTTCCACTAAGTTGCCAGAAGAGTGTTTGCTCAGTCTCCCACTGTACCATTCCATGAAAATGTGGATATACAGTAATATATTAATATATTCCACGGAAGCATCAACTTCATTCACAGAATGTTTACACTAAGCATAAATATTTATCTAAGGAAAAAAAAAAAAAAGATGGGATTTGACTAATGTGCAACTTTATTTCTAAATCCATTGTCAGTGACTAAGACTGCAGGTGTCCCCACTTGCTTGGTTTTTACCTCTTCAACCTCTTCTGGGGCATTGTTCTGTAAAAGAAAATAGTACAGTTTTACATGAAGACCCTGAAAGGTAAATTCAAGTCAGCTAGAGAATACTATGAAATCATGACTATGTAAAATCTACTTTCATTCAGTTTGATTAAAACTAAAAGACATTTTAAATGATCCCATATTAGCATTCATTTCGGATAATTATTTCAAACTTTCTATTGGAGTAATCATTTTAGCGTGACATTAATGGCTGTCACTGAATTTCCCTAACCACTTTTTTCCCCTGCAAAGTTTTGGTCTTGAGCTTTATTTCTTTGACCTCACACAGTTGGTCCCAAAGCTCTTTCTAATGACACCGCTTTCTAATCTATACAGATAAAAATCTAGTACAACGTTATGCAAGGGGAACTTAATTTTATTTGGGAGAGGTAAAAAGGGTTGCTTATTTTTCTCCAAGGAGCTAATCCCAAAGATTATTACATTTTTATTTTAAAAGGGTTTTTTTCCTTTTCAAATCAAACTAATCTATCAAGTTCTGCAAAGGTAATCAGTATCAAGATGACTAACACCTAAATTAGATTATAAAAGTCACTGTGTTAAGCAATTCTAAAACACACAATTCAATTTCCTCATAGCATTTTTATGATTTACTGTTAACATCAGTAATTCATATACTAAAGTAAGTATTTTAAATACTTACATTTACAAAGATAGCAGATACAGTATGATGATTTCATTTCATATTGTAAACCAAGTTTTCATTAATTTGATTAGTGAAATACACTGAATATTAAAGGTGAACTGAAAGGCTTATTGCATATCAAGACCTCATATTAGTGTTCTAGTTACTCTTTAGATGCTATGTCACTGGATGTTATAGAAGAAACATAGGAACACTGAACTTTTGTTCTGGCAGAATAATCTTTTTTTTCCTTTCCGACCTGCTTTCATAAATTTTTAATATAAGCCCATGAATATGTATCTTTGGATGTCCAAAAACTTAAGAGTGAATTAAGCATTTCAGATTACCTTTAAAAACTGTGCACACACAGAACTGTGGGTGGTACTGACAATTACGTGAGCACACTAATAAAGAGGGGGGGGAAAAAAATCAGGAAATTATTAGAAACAAGATGGATTAGAAGCCAATCTGAAGTCCTAAAAACACAAATGTGAATGCAGCTTAAAGACAAGTAACATGTATTGTCCCCCTCTAAAGAATCTTGTATTAAAAAATATAACAGTACTTGTACACAAGTACAGATTTCAAGGTAATACTGCATGTATTACAGTTGAATATAAAATATGTAAAGATAAATTTGGACTTTAAAAAAAAATTGGTATACAAACCAGTATGTGATCTTAACAGAAGTGATCTTTCAGGATTCCACTGTATGTACCTCCTTTACTAGAATTTCTGTACACCAAGCACAAAAAAGTAAAATACACTTGGTAAATACACATATTCCCCGTTTCTCAGTAACTAGAGTTCAGTTCAAGAAGTTAAGTAATTGTGAAACAACTTAAGACCTCAGAACTTAACTCCTGGACGCTGACAGGATTGAGGCTCCCTGGTCTGGTGCATAATGCATTAGCAATCCTGATTTTCCAACGTCTAAAAGTTAAGTGAGGCTTAAGACTGTAAGTAAAGAAAGTTTCAAAATTAGGACATTACCTGTATATGTTTGGGTCCAGAAGCAAGGCAGTATCTTTTGGTAGTTTTGATAAATGAACTACTTTAGTTTTTAACTGATGTCGCTCACTTTCATTTACCCACACATCAGGCAGACTATGAATAAATAAATAAAATAAAAATATTCAAAAAAGATCAACCGTTTTTCTTACCATAAAATCATGTGGTAAACTAGTACATATGAAGTGTTTTAAGTAATCTTCACATTTCACTGGTTAAAAAGCATCTTCACTGGAGTGAGGAAAAGACAGCCAATCTTTACACATTATATTTCAAAGTTTTTCAAGTTCTCAGTGTGAAAAAGACACTAAACAGAATGCAGATTATTCTAGAAGAATACAAAACCAAACAATGATAATGACACTACATTCTCCATTTTAACAATTTAATTTGAAAATCAATAGTGGGGAAAAAAAAATAAAAACCACCCAGATCTTTGGAAATACTTTATTTTATCAGGCATAAAATTCTTTGATGCTGTCAAAAAATTAAGTAAAGGCCAGAATATACTGCAAGCACTGAGCTTCAAGTTACACTAATTTGCTTGCTCCAAGTTCAAAGCTTTCAATGTCAAAATGCTCCAACTTTGCTAAAGCTAATTGTTCCATTTTCTTCTGAGCAAATCCAGGCAATCACCACAAAATATTTTGGCTATGTAAAATTCTCATTGTGAGATGGAATAAAACTTGGCTTTATACATTGAAGAGAATTATTGCTGCCACTTGCAGTGAAACTTGGGGAAGATGGCTGGAGATAACATAATTGTTCTACATTTTGTACTTAAATTCTTTGAAACCAAACATGTCTACTTCAGAGTGGCTTATTGCATTGCTGCTTCTTTTACTGAAAGCGCATTGGATTATTAAGGCCCTGCTGAGGTTTTCATGTAACACATTAAAAGAGACTTAATGATCTCTCTTAAATGAAACTGAGAACTTCTATCTCAGTAAGAAAAGGAGTTTCTCCGATGATACTCTTCCCTTTTCATATGAAGGTGGAAGGAAAAACAAAAAGGAGGGGGTGGGGGTGGTACCCAAACAGGACAGGGGACATGGACCACCTAGGAGGCAATCCATCTGTCTTAATGTTTAATACAGATCATGAAACATGAAAAAACAGCATAAAGTGTTCTGTTTTTTTTTTTTAAATAAAGCCAAAATGTTTGGGGTTTTTTTGGAAAGCAACATTTGGGAGACACTTTTAGTAGAAATATATGCTGAAGATGCAAAACAATACAAACAGCAAATAAAACTTCACATGCAAAGACTACTTGCAATATACATAAAGACAACAACTCAGTAAGCTAAGAAGTACTGACATAAAGAATAAATTCCTGCTCTAAAAAAAGATTTAACAGTTATTTCCCTCTTGTATAGGAAATGGGTTAAAGAATACTATTTACTATTCCTGAAAAAATAGTTAATGTACAGAGACCCTAGAGCAGTTTAACATTTTCTCAAGATGACTTAGAGCAGGAAAAGTTAAATCATTAATAAGCCTTTCAGATGGAGCTAGTAATAACAGCTCAGCACAACAGAAAGTAATCATCATGACTGCATTCAACTTTTCTAAAGTTCAAGTACATTCACTGTTTAAGGCAGGTGGACATGAGCCATGATACCTCGCATTTGCTGTTCTTAACTCTAATAACAAAAATTGAGTCTACTGAATACTCATTAATTCAAAACTACATCATTCAGTGCAGGAAATACACCCTCTACCTAACCTAACCAAGATGCAAGAAATATCAATGTAAACCACCTTATTTCTTTGACCTGACTAACCAAATCTACATTCTGTCGGGGGTGTCTTAACATTATTGAATAACTTGTCTTCTCCAATGCAGAGATTCTAATATTGTATTCATCTGCATGAGCAAAAAAAAAAAAAAAAAAAAATCATTCTACTATGTATTAGTAAAAAAGTAGGTTTTTTTTAAATTTACTTTTCATGTTCCCAGTGTTCTGCTTTTTTAATGCTTTTTATCTTAAAATGCCATTAACTGTCTTTATCTGTAATATTTTAATAAGAATAATTTCAGAATGCTATCACATATGGTATTGCCAACTGTCCTAAAAGGAAGAAAAAACCTACACTTTTTACTAGAGTATTTTAGTTATTCTCTCCCAAGCTGAATTGAAACTTGCCATTTACAAGTGCTGTAATGAACAGCAAAAGCTACGGACACTTTAAAATGGCATCAAAATGCCAAACATTGCCACAAGTAACTTATCAGCAACCCTAGTCCTCTGCAAGTAATAGTTATAATAGATTCACACTGCCAAGTTCACACTACTGCACATGACTGATTTGGGACATTACAAAACTGAGTAATTCAAACCACTTCAGAAAAGCAAAGGTAAATTTCTGTTACGCTAAGACTTTGCATCACCATCCCACTCAATCGCTTAAAAGCAGCACTGAATCTAAGAGACCCACTTATTCTAAAAGTTAATTGTAGGAACTATGACTATTTAATCTGAAATTGCTGTATCCTTACCTAATGAATTCTACCAATTTAGAGATATCTTCCTGGTAGAACTGAAGTGTCTTATAAGAAAGAGCCTCTAAACCCACATGCCCTACCTAATTATGCAGCTATTCATCTCAGTGTCAACTAAATGTCTCCGTAACTTCCATCTTAACGTGAACAAAAGGTCCCAGTAACTTTATCTGTATGCAGGAGAATTTATTTCTTGGATCCATACTATTACAAATATTCTTATCTTTAAAAGGAAAAGTAGTTAATTGCCTTAAAACTTGTGGAAAACATTGAGCATACAGCTACTGCCTCTCCTAAAACTACTCTGCCTACTGCTCTCCTACAGCATAGTGGAAAACAAACATTTATTCTACTTTTCCATATAATTAAGATTAAAATATTTACATATAAATTCTTTTCTGTGTCAAAAGAAAGATGAGATCTCAGCTATTTCAAACTAAATAAATTAGTTCTAAAGTACACTTACTACTTCATATGTCCCAAGCCTACCCAAGGGCAGTAACTTCATCCTGCATTACACACAAGGCTACTCACTTAGAACAAGACAGAACTTTGAAAGACCAAGAGAAAAAAGCAGCCAAACATGCTGGAAGATTATTCCAAGCTTCAGTGGGAGAATCCAAAGCAGCAGCAATATGATATGAATACCTTAAAGGGCCAACTGTGGTTATTATACTGTTAAATTGTGGCACCTAAGCAAAGATTCTTGGTTCTACCGTTACTGATAATTGTACTTTTTTCAATACCTAAAAGCATTTTAGGATCATGATGAACCAGTGGATAAAACAAAAGTAGTCTCTGTGATAAATTTCCTTACGTATATGGCTGGAAAAAACAACCTGAACTCCTCATTCAATAATTAGAGGACCTTGTTTATTAATAATCAGTGACAAAAATGCATCAAAAATGTAGCTTCAAATTTACCTAAATTGTTATCAGTCTAAAGACTTGAAAGCTAAATTAAAATCAATGAAAGCATTGCTTATTATTTTATAAACTTCTAAATCACTTTTTAAAAAGCATTTTTAAAGCATGAACTTTAACTTAAATATTCAAAAGCATAACATAATTTAGTGACAGACATTTTATTTACCCCACTGTAAATCCTTCCCCATTTAAAACCTATATCATCACTAGCAAAATACTCACATGTCCTCTGGTGTCCAATGAAGCAAGAGTTTTATTTTTCCAGAATCTTCTTTTCTTTTAGCTATTACCTGATAACAATTACATAAATCATAATTAAAACCAAATCTGCAGAGTTTTTGCTCAAAACCTGTTGTTCTTCATGTTCAACTGGACATTCATACAAGGCAAACTGTTTTACTCTTTGAAAGCTGTATTAATTCTATATATAGGTAGAATATACATATCGCTACTCAAGCCATTCTTGGCAAGGTTTAATATTTTCCTTTAACATTTGCTTACTGAGTGGTCCCTGGAAAAAAAAAAAAAGTAAGTAGTCGTCTTTGTTTTAAAGTAGTTCAAATTTTTAAGCAGCTAGTCCAAAAGCTTTGAAGAACACACATTCCTCTACAAATACACTCATACTGTTCCACAAGACATCTATAGAAGATGCAAGAAAGAGATACAGCTTATAGTTTAATTATAGAATGGCATAAGAATAAAACCTTCTCCCACAAATGCTTTGACATCTGGATGCATCGTACTTATAACTTCCTAGGTAACCTCTACTCAATCCTTTTCAATACCTAAACCAAGCACTGAATGAGGCAGCGGCAAAGGCTACATCGAAGAACTCACAGGCTTACAGAAATTGTTTAATGCATACATAATGGGGACCTTTAACAGTGTAGAGAGTACATTTGCTACTATTGCTATATGAATGGCAGATCAAATGACATTTCAAAGACCTGTCGATAATAGAGTTTAAGCAGAACACATGTATTCCACTAGTAAAGTCCCACACAAGAAGCGAGAACTCCTTTCTCATTATTATAAAAATCTCATTATAAAAAATAAATCTGCTCATCCAGGTACAAATATATTCTTTAACACCAGTATTCAAAAGGTATCCAAAAAAATTTACAGTATCAAGAAAAAAAAGGGAAAAACTGTTTCCTTCCTCTTCTACTGATTTACCCTCAGCTTCTCCTTTATTACACATCACAATACTTCATACAGATTTTCTTATTTGCTTCAAACACCATTCTTCCACCTTCTCCACCTCTGAGCATAAAATGCTTATTAAATCTTTGAAAGATTCTATACATAGAATGAAAATTTTGACTCTAGCCTGCCTAGGATATGGTAAACACAACTATGATGCAGACAAATGCAAAATTGCAAATATTTGGAAAAAAAAAAAAAAAAAATTTGTTATTTTGACAGAAGCAATCAGAGCTTTACCGTCAAGTCTGCAAAAGTTACAATTGAAATGGAAGAAATCTAGCATGTCTGCAATAATGATGCCCTGAAGACTTAAAACTGTTTGTAAAGAACTCGAGTCCATTTAAGTTTTTCATTTAAAAATATAGTTCAGCCCATAGATGTATGTTCAGTACAGCTTTATCTGAAAAAAAGGGAAATTTAATTTGAATTTATCTCTGTGAAGGAACCATACATCACAGTTGTCTCAAATCACAAATGGAGTTCTGCTGACCTCTTCTGGAAAAAGAAAAAAATTTCACCCTATAAATAGGTATGTATCTTTCTTGATTCACTTACTGTTTTTCAGTTTTAAGATTTCAAAACACAGGTAACATCAATACATGTGATCACTGAACTGAAATATGTAAAAACCCTGAAGCCAGTGAAAAACTGTTTAGTATTCAAATATTTTAGAGAATCAAATCTAGCCATTTTAAAACTAGGGGGGGGCAGGGAGAGGAAGACAGGGTAACCTATAAGCTGCATTTTTTAATTAGTGTAATATTTGCTATTTAGGTTAAATGGAAATGCCTGACTTTTTCCACCTGACAATTCAGAGAATCAAAGCTAAGAATTGGACTCCAATAAAAAAAAAAAAAAAAAAATCTAAGCAAAAAAAAAATTCACAGTGAAGTCAAAGGTGAACTCTGGATGGCAAAACCTTCTTCAAAAAGGCTTTATTGATGACTGCATTCTACAGCTTTCTATATTTATAAAGATGGGCTTAAAAAATATGTATCTATATAAATGAATGCCTTTTCATAGGAGATTAAAGATATCTACAATGACTGCTTAAAAATTCCTCACATTAGTATTTTTTCACTAGGATATCCAGTTTTCAGAGAGCAAGACAATTTTATCTTTATATTTTCACCTTTCAAATTAATGTCCCAATAATTACACATTTATTCTTCACGTGAAGGTGGACCACACAAACTGTATTAAGCTATTTAGCCAGTCACCATTCAAATTCAATGTTGTAATACCTATATTTAGTATATTTTAGTTATGCAAAATGTGTTTGCATCTGAGGCAACCATTAGCTCAGTATAACAGCGTACATCCTCAAGACTGCTTCTATTCTACCTTCTCTTTTTAAAGCAGATTTTTGGCTGAGTCTCATCAATACAGCTGATATCCAGCACAAGCCCCCACAACTGTAGCAGCATGCTAAAATAGGTTAGCAAAGTACAGCATAGGGTTGGAATCTTAGAACAGTTCTGCCACTGCTAAAACCTCTCCCACAACTGAGGTATAAGCAATTTCAGATCTAATCAACTGCCTACCATCTCGAGTGACACATGCATGAATAAGCTAAAAGGATTTTCACCGCTTCCTCCAAGTTAATTCGAAGCAGTTTTAGAGCACATTCCTCCCTCTAATTCCATCTCCTTATGAATAATTCCAATAGCCAAAGGTGAGCTTCCACAACAGAACAGTCTGTCTGGATGATGTTTCAGATTAAAGCAAGCTGTGAATTGGAAGAGAATCTGCTTTTCTCACAGCATTGTAAAAATACGTGTTGGCCAGGAAAACTAGAGAGAGATTTAAATGGAATAACAGCTAAGCCACCTGCAAATCTCCACTTGTAGCTGGTGTTCAATGAACATAAACTTCAAGAGTAACCATTTGGAAAAAATTTCTAATACAGGCCACAGATATAATTTATAACAATCATCAGTCTTGTAGAACAGGACGAAATAAGTTTCATGCATATAAAAATCATCTTTTATTTATGGAAAGAGACTGACAGTTCAGTAGTTTGAATCATGTGTTAAGGGTAAGCCATAGCTGAATACGGAGCAGTCAGCATTCCTTTCTTGGACTGCCATTCATCTTGCACTAGTCTGCTAATTTACAAAGCAACCCCCTCCCCATTTTGTCCCATCTCTTAGTTCTTCAGCTGAGTCTCTATCTTCTACGTGCCCATATCTCCCAATTTGGTTAAGAAAACCTGAGGTTATATAGCTTTTTGAACTTCTGATCCCTATACCCCAATTCAGTACTCTTCTCCCACTGGTTTGAACTTTATTAATAATGATTAATACTGATGTCTTAGCCTATCCACAAACAACTGAAATTAACAAAATAAGATATGGAAACAGGACTAAAGACCAGTTCCCCACCTGGTACTCGCCTCCTTCTAGCAATTCACTGACACTTTGGTGGTGAAATTATTAAAAGAAACAATACATTTATTCAGGATTATATTTTTTTAAACTGAAAAAAAAAGGAATAAACATAAGTTTCAGATCAGCATCGTTCAATTATACTATTACCCTCAAAATATTTCTTGTGATAAATCAGCACTGTCACTTACAACTATGGAAACGCCATCTGAATTGCATTCTATTTAGAAGCTATAACCAAATTTTTCTGCAACACATACTTGCTTTTAGATATTTTCCAAAGTGTATCAGACAGGAAATAACTACTAAAACTACTTTTTAAAAAGTTAATTTACTAATAGAAATGGACAAATCAACAATGTAAAATACCCACTATTACTTATTTCTTATTACGTCTACAGCAGTAAGAGGAAAATAGAAATATTCTATTAGATTTTTCAGACACATAGGTAAACAAACAGAATACATACTATATATACTTACAGTACTATGAAATACAACACTGTGGCCTTTTCCTAAACTTTCTATATGTGCTGAGAGGTTAAAGCAGATGGCTCGATGTCTTATAGCATCCAGTGTTTGTGCATCAAAGAAGTCATGAGGTCTTGCTAGAAAAAAGGGAAAAGAGATCCTCAGGGTTCAGCACATTGAAAGCATTCAAACACATTCAACCATGTAAATAAGTCTGAAGTGTCATTAGTAAATCATTTATCATTATGGCAGTAGCACGACCTTGTCAGAGAGTTGTAAACATTAATTTAGCTGAGAGGAAGGAATGACTCCAAGAGGGGTAACAAACCATTTAAGTTTGGTCAAAACACACTCCTTGTAGATGAAACTGCTATTTTGGCAAACTGAATTACACTCACTCTTTTTTTTTTTTTTTAAGTTTCAAGTGAATTCTATTCTTTCTTAATCTTCAAATTTAAGAATTCATTAATTTTGCTGAGTACCTCTGGGAACATCCATTGCTATCACCTCTTAAAAAAAATTCCCAGTACAAAGAAACTAAACCCAGAACTCATTAATAAATGTGAGTTCTAATTTAATGCAAAACCAGCCCAGTTAGGTTGTGATGTTTACAGAAATGTAACTAGCCAAGTCACCCTTACAGCACAGTCAACAGTTCCAATATTACTGCTGTGACTTTAAAAAAAAAATAGTATTAAAGTACTTCAAAACACAATAGTGCATACAATCAACATATTAAAAGCAGAATTATACCCATACCTTATTTCTTAACTTTATTAAATTAAAACCAATATGCTCTAATCTAATTCATAATCACTAAAAATCCCAGATATTTCCAGTGAATACTGGGATGCTGCAAAGAGATCAACAATGGCACTGACAACAAGACTGCTTTGTACCGCAGTGGAACACAGAGCAAAGGATTAAGTAAGACGTATTGTGAACATACAGAAAATACTAGCTCATCAAGAAACTGTTGATCTCCAAGGAGTAATAATGCTGAGTAGTCACATGAAAAACACACTGCCAGACATGTTTCTTTCTATGCAAGAGTTGTCATTCCATGTTGTTTGATTATTACTAAACAGATTATTTTCTAGCCAGGAAGCACGAACTGCATCACATACTATGCTTCAATTTATAATGAGCAAAGTGCAATTAACATCCATCTGATGTAGTCTAAAACCAGCATGCACTAGTAAATCCCTTTTCCTTTTAGAAAAGGACTTTTATAATTAAGTGTTTCTTGAACAGTAAAAAATTATTGAAATCTGATTTGGAGTGCAAAGAAGGTCTATCAATTCTACACTAAAAGTACTTTCACTAAAAATAACTGCTGCTAGGCACATATTTGCATACTGCTAGAAATACTTCACACATTTTTAAAAATACAGCATGTAGTACAGTAATAAAATTAAACAAGCAAATACTGTATAAAAGTATTCAGATTTTTTTAACCCTTGTTTGAGAGCAGTAATTCTCTGTATAACACACTCAAATTAAAACTAAGAATAGGAGTAGATATTACATTATCAACTATACAATGATCACCCTGTAATCTGCAAAAACAGCGATTCAGAGATTTGTTGTCTTCATTTAAAACAACTTCTATATTTTTTTTCACCAAGATTATCTGTCTATTATTTAAAAAACAAACTACAAATGTCACCTAAAACTAGCATTTGCTACACCCCTGGGACTAACTGTTGTTACACATTCATCTGTACATTATGTTCTGCCCTTACTCTGTCTCAGCTGGATACTGCCAATTAGTCAATCATCTTGCTGAAATGTTTTCTGTCTGTAAGTGGTAACAGAACTGCAGCTCATGCTGCAGGTGGTCAGTGATGCAAGCATATAAATATTTGATAGGTAAATGTGAAGGAGGAAGGAAGGGGAGCGTGGATAGGAAGAGACAACACCAAATTTTTCCTTTTGGCTTCATACTGCGAATTTCTTCAGGATTTGCCATTGGATAACATTCAACAGATGCAGAAGAAAGGGCACAATTCATCAAAGGCATATGAACAGTTTTATTTATTTATTATTGAGTGTTAATGCTGTATCTTCTATGTATCTTAAATCTATTCCCTCAAAATTATTTTCAGAGTAAGGTGTCTCCCTCCTTGCTTAATACAAGTTCCAAGTACACCTCAATTACTTAAGTCAAGTAAATTAAAATCTTCATACCAGTAGCCTACTAAATGAAATTCCAAGTCTTATATAACTAACATTCTTATTGTAAACTCCATGAACAGTAAGTTTCCTTATCTCACTTATATTTCCCCAGTGAACTCCATTATCATAGGGTCATCTTTCCTACTGGAGAAGTAAGTGACGATATTAGAATCGTAGAATTGTTTAGGTTGGAAAAGACCTTTAAGATCATCAAATCCAACCGCTAACCAAACAACCCCAGTCCCCTGAGCCACTCCTCATAAGACTTGTGTTCTGGATCCCTCACCAGCTTTGTTGCTCTCCTCTGGACATGTTCCAGCTTGAGGTAGCTTCAGAACAGCAATACCACGACCTATTTTAGCAATACACACTTCCAGTGTGTTTGGCTCTATACCTAAAAATTGCAGACTACATGGAGCAGTGAATGTGCTTAAGGCTATCCGGAAGAGAAAGCAAGCTGACTGTAATCCTGAATTACTGTGCAACATGAAAATTTATATGACAGATCAGACTGTCTCAATAGCACCACTAATGTAACGAGCTATAAGGGCATCTATAGTAAAATATGCTTTCATCATAAAAGTACTAGTTTCCAAACTTAAAAGAAGACATACTATTTACAGACAGGAAAAAAGAAACACAGAACAGTTTGAGAATGACAAGATGTTAAGAAAGAAAATAAAAACCTCAAGTGACACTAAGAATCCTCTGTATAGTCTAAGTTTAGAAGACCATGTTTGTGTCACATATAAAGCCACAGTAAAGTCTCCTTTTTTATTTATGCCTTAATGACTCTCAGAAGAGTGTTAACCTTCAGATATAAAACGCAGGTCTATATAGAGGAAGCAAATTTATTGATTTGATGTATTTAAACTGTTAAGAAGTTATACACCAGGATGCTTCGATAGCAGCACGTGTTCACAATCAAATGGCAATAAATATTTAGTAAGCCACTCACACCCTGCAAAAAAAGCTAGGGTCTAATCAAACCATGAGGAGGTATAAAGAACACATTGACAACATTTTTTCAGGAGGCAAATTGTTTTGTGATGCAAAACTATTTGTGAGTGATTTAAACAGACGGTACACTATCAAATAGCATCTTGATTTACACCCGTTTGTCATAACTTCTTGTAAACCAACTAGCAGAGAATCTGGTACATATGATCAATACCTCTCCTTTTGGGCACTTGTAAAATACCTAAATGTAAATCTGTATTCCCAGCTTTATATACTCTAGACTGAAAATACTTCATCCCACAGCATTCTCCTGGAGAAGCTAGCAGTTCATGGCCTAGATGGGTGTACTCTTCATTGGGTTAAAAACTGGCTGGATGGCCAAGCCCAGAAAGTAGTGGTGAATGGAGTTAAATCCAGTTGGCGGCCGGTCACAAGCAGTGTCCCCCTGGGCTCAGTTCTAGGGCCGGTCTTGTTTAATATCTTTATCGACGATCTGGATGAGGGGATCGAGTGCACCCTCAGTAAGTTTGCAGATGACATCAAACTGGGTGGTAGTGTTGATCTGCTTGAGGGGAGGAGGGCTCTGCAGAGGGATCTGGACAGGCTGGATTGATGGGCTGAGGCCAACTGTATGAGGTTCAACAAGGCCAAGTGCCGGGTCCTGCAATTGGGTCACAACAACCCCATGGAACGCTACAGGCTTGGGGAAGAGTGGCTGGAAAGCTGCCTGGCAGAAAAAGACCTGGGGGTACTGGTTGACAGCCGG
>NW_009258671.1:2172156-2202787 GCF_000687185.1 Egretta garzetta | reverse complement strand
AACTGGGGTTGTTTAGTCTGGAGAAGAGGAGGCTGAGGGGAGACCTTATTGCCCTCTACAACTACCTGAAGGGAGGCTGTAGCAAGATAGGGGTCGGCCTCTTCTCCCTGGTAATGGACAAAAGGTCGAGGGGGAATGGTCTGAAGTTGCGCCAGGGCAGGTTTAGGTTAGACATTAGGAAAAATTTCTTCACCGAAAGGGTTGTCAGGCTCTGGAATGGGCTTGCCAGGGAGGGGGTCGAGTCCCCATCCCTGGAGGTATTTAAAAGAAGGATAGATGAGGGGCTTAGGGACATGGTTCAGTGGTGGGATGGCAGGGTTAGGTTAATGGTTGGACTTGATGATCTTGAAGGTCTTTTCCAACCTAAACGATTCTATGATTCTATCCTGTTATTTTGTTACTTTGGCATCTTAGATAAGCGTCCTTGCCTGCCTCCCCCCTTCTTCTTGTAAAGACAAAATATACAAACTTGCATACTTCATTCTTTGAAACAAAACTAAGAAACAGAAAGACAAACAAAATTGTATCAGCCCTTTGTCAAGTTCACCTAGTCAACAATAATCCACAAAGTTTTCAAGAAAAGTTAACACTACTTAGCATTTGCAGAAAATGCCATCAGCTTTGGATACATTTCTGGGTCACATACCCTCTGGAGAAATACATTACAGTAGTCAGTTCCCAACTCAGCTGGAGATGATCTTTGCCTTAAGGCAAATCTCCACAGCCAGCATTGCATTTGTCTCAAGAGGCAAGAAAATAAAAAAATTGCTCAAGCAGCTGTCATTTTTCTTCCTGAGCAACACTTGATCAAGACAGCAGACCACTGAAGTACTACAGCTACGTCTTTAACATACCTGTATATTTACTACTTACATTTTTTTTGCCACAGATTCATTCAAGAATTCTGCAGTAAATTCTTATTATGACTAGAGTATCTTAGCAGATAATTCGAAGTTTTAATTGTGAAGCTCTGATTTGAAACTTGTAAGTCTATCATGTTCAGCAATTACTAATAAAATGCCAACCTGAAAAACTAATTCTGCATAAACTGGGGAGAAAATTGAATTAAGATGCACTAAATCAGCCACCTAATAAAAGCAATATGGAGAAGCAAGCCAAGATGCAAGAATCTCTGGAAGTGAAAACTTTGAAGTGACAAATCTTAGACATCTATATTTTAAGTAACACAGTCAACAAATCAAAGTAATCCTTCAGGAGCTTGCAACTATTTCAAGTCTCTCTTTCATTAAATCTAAGATGAACTAAAAGGATCTTGCAAAGTGGCCACATAACCCTTCATTGATCAGCCTTCCCTTCTTGAACCTTCTAATTTACATAGATTGGCAGTGTGAAAGGGAAAGCTCTTTGAAAGTCAAATTCTGAAAGGAACAAAAATAGCTTTCTAGCTTCTTTGAATGCTGAATCGGTGTCAAAAATAGAGGAATTCAAGTTTACACTTTGAAGATGTGTTTAATGATATAATTTACTCACATATATTTTAAGAATACCCAGGCATTAAAAAAAAATTGTCCAGCAAGCTAAGCACACTTTGGGCAAAGAGTTCAGCCCCTGAGCTATTCCCCTTGGCTACCCGGCTGCTTGCTGATAGGCGCGGCATATGATTGCTCATGTCAGATCGTAAGCTATCATTTCCAGATGTCCGACAAGCCTTTACAAATTGAAACTTATGTTGAGATAGCCACAAAGGCATGCCGAGCATGAGCCTTTACACTAACAAATGTGACGATCAGGGCATCCGGATCTGGCACACTGAAAAAAAAAAAGGTAAAAAAAAAAATCACCACAACTGAAGTTAGCAGTGGCTCTCCTAGCACTGAACTGCACAATTGTCACACAGTGTGGAAGACAGACACAGGAAATACACTTTTCAGAGTTCTAGGTAACTTTCAAGGACAGACTTGTGTTCAAGGCAGAAACATGACCACCGCTTCGTAAATTTCAGTGGCTTAAAACATAGGTGAGGTATAATCACAATCATGTGATATAAAGCAATAGAGTAATCACTTAAGACCACTAGTATGTGGATCCATTGTTGCAGTACCATTTGAATAATTGGTAACTCGATTTCTTCACAGGAACAGGAAAATCAATATAGTGTTCTGCCACAGAAGAGTTTTGGAAAAATAAGACTAATTGCTGACCCAGTAAAGAACACAAATTCTCCAGCATACCATCACTAAAATCCTACCGCCAGCCAGGAGATAGGACTGAAATACTTTGCCTGCTTATGGAAAGAGCTCCATTTCTGTGGACTACATGAGATATAACAGGTCTTTAAAAACAGAGGTTTGTAAAAAGGTATCTTGTGCTTCTCTCCAATATGGTAAGGTTGACATTACACCACAGGTAAAATTTAATGGAAGTTTTTTATTCAGCTGTTGACATATTAACATGAAAAAAATCTAAATGGGTTTTTACATGTCTATACTAAATTGGAACTGTCACAATGTAACAGTTTAAAATTAGTAAATAATCAGTTCAGCACTGAAGATTTGCATCCAAAGCAATTCTAAAACCAAAGTTAATTTTTTTTAACAATTGCCTAGTCTTTCCTAACCATTTCTGTTCATTAGAATCTCTAACTAAATTTGTCATGGTTATTAGTCTGATGCTAGGACAACTCAGGAATCAAACAGCTGGACTGAAATGGGCTAGAAAAGTTACTGGGTAAGTGTTTATTACTTGCTAGAGGAAACAATTCTCACTTTCAATGATAGATTACATTTCTCAGCACATTGGTTCATAGAAATATAACAAAACATCAACTGAGCAGAGAAAGATTACAAAAAATGTAGCAAGTCAAATCCACCCAAAATTAGATCTTGGTTATGCTCATAAAACCGTCATTAATCTAATGAAATGTTGTGCTTGAAAGAGAGCTCATATAATATGCATTTATCTCCAATTTATATGAATCTGCAATCTCTGTCTGCAGTACTGAACTTCAGATCTTATCATCACAAAACAGAACATTTTCCAACAGTAATATAGTCAGTAAACAAAAGGTGATTCTAAAATGAAAAGAATCTTTAAATTGTCAACTCAAACTGTTGTTCACAGAAAACATCTTTTCTACTGAACACATAGATCCTTTACCCTAAAAAGGAACACAGACAGAATCTGGAATTGTTTTACTCCCATGACAAGGGATGCCAACACTCTAATGCTAAAGATCACCAACCCTACCAGACCCACATCTGCAGAGAAATACTGACAGTGAAGAGAAAATTCCTATCTAAAAGAAAACTTTCAAGAACTTCTACTTCTGGAAATACTTACGTAATGATCGTCGTCTCTTGTTCTTTAACTTTCTTCTTTTATTCATTCCAGCTTTAGATGGAGATTCCTCTTTGGCCTTTGGCTGGCTGGCAACTTTTGAAGAGTTCTGCTGGCTGAAGTGTGTGGGCACGTGACGGGCAAGTCCTCCCTGAGATGCAAAGCTGGCATTGCACCCACCAACTACGCACTAATGAAAAAAAACCAAACAAACAAACAAACAACAGAACAACTGTATCAGTGTGCTATACACCACTCATTCAGGAAAGTTTGACAAATCTTTCAGTTTGACTTTTCTGGCTCGGCCTCCAACACACTAAAAGAAAGACAAATTCTTAATGAACACGCAATTCTTAAAAAGAAAAACAGAAACATAATCTGAAAGAAATTTCTATCTGAACTCTCAATAATTATTCCAGAGAATAATCATCTTTTTCTATGCTATATTATATTCTATAATACTGTATAGCCTAAAACAAACTAATGCGCTGAAACTCTTCCCACAGAAAATTAATGCTTCTGAAGAACTTTCCCCTTTACAGACCAACATCCCCTTGTCTTTCAAAATACTGCACTGTTATTCTGCATTTCTCAACAGCTCTCCAATCTTCTGCATTTGGTAACATTAACGTTCTCTAACATCCTCCTTTCTTGTGACAAGGCAGAAGTAAAAAAATACATCCTTACCCACATTAAATTTGCAACAGCTTAACCCTTTTTTGTAAATGCTATACAAAGTCAATAAATAGTTATCTTACACTTCTGTCTAACTTCAGTAATTTAAAAGCTGTATTAATTATTTACACATTTGTTTTGGGATGCTACTATTACTTCAGAAGTGTCTAAGAAAGTTCATATTTAAAGAAAATAGCCTTTCTCAAACAGAAAAATAAGAAAAGGTCCAACAATTAAACAAACACAGAAATCACAAGATACATGCAACTAAGCTAGTACTGGCTACAATTATTACTGGTATTTTTATAAGTATTTGGTTTATATTTACAATTATTTTATTTGCAAAATTAGTATTTAAATTTTATGTCAGGGAGGAAGACAGAAACCTTTCCTCTTGTGCTCTGAGCTTACAAGGGTAACAAAAAAGTGATTTTAAGATATGCATTCCATTATTGGCTGCAATGAATTGTGTATCCACATGATCAATTTTTCTTCTAATCCAGAGAATAGTAGTAAGGCAAATGAGCTGATCAGCCAGTAGCAAGAAACAACTCTATACCATTGGGAAGTTCTCCTTCTTCCACATCTGTTCTGTTCCTCTCCCTCCTTCCTCTCTTTCTCAGCTCTTTCACCTATGCCCCTTTTCTCTGGCACTTCCTTTCACAGCAAACTGATGAGGCAGCTCCAACAGGAGTCCCGGAATAAGTAATGCTGCAACTATGTACAAACTGCTAAGTTTTCTCTGAAGACTAAGGATGAATTTGCAAGCCCTTATAGTAATCTGCCCTAAGCCTGCGCATTTGATTGAAAGACAAGAAAACAGTAGTAGAACACCACTCAGTATGTTTTCTCCCTAAAACCCATGTTGTTTTCCAGCTGTGGCTGCAGAACTGAAAAGTTTATTTCTGCCTCACACCTGGCAAATACTTTTCCATGATCATCATAAAACAATATGGCATCCATGAAGAGAAAAATATGTGTTATCACCAAGGACTTAATACTTGCTATAGGATTAAAAATATGTATATATATTTCAAGACAGTAAAATACAAAAAATAGGAGGACATTTTTCACATTTTTATTTGCCTTTTGTGTTTGGGGCTTTTTTAGGGGAAAAAAGACTTAAGAGAAATTTAGGGAAGTTTTCTAAGTACTGAGCTAACTACAAACATACAATTCTCTGACAAAAAGGGATCCTTCACACTGTATTTGTTCCTCCTGTCTCCCCCACTAGTAAGTATCTTAAGAAGATTTTTACCAAAAGCCTACCTATGCCTTTTTACCTTGCCCTATAATTTCCCATATTCAAGCAACAGCAATATTGTATACTTACATTGTAGTGACTTACAATGTAAGAAATCCCAGCACATCTATGAAATTCAAAACATTCAAGATCCTGATCAAATTTACACTACAGTAACCTTAATGCAAGATGTATTACTTCAAATTAATACTGAAAATTAAAATTTACACTTACAGGATAATGGAATAGTTTTGGTTGGAAGGGACCTTTAAAAATCATCTAGTTCCAACACCCACCCACCCCTACCCCCCCCCCAATGGGCAAGGACATCATCTAATAGATTAGGTTACTCAAAGCTCCATCCAACCTGACCTTGAACTTGACTGACTTAGTTGTATTAAAGATGATCAAATTCACAATCAACATATCAACATATACAGGTAAAATACACGTGTGCATTAGTTAAAAACTGGAGAATAAAGAATTGTTTGAAGTCCTTGAAATAGCTGTCTCACCCATAAAAGCAGTTTCATGAAACTAAACTAAGCAACTAAATCTAAACTTAGGTTTAACTTTCATTAAGGTGCTCCTGACTTCAGCTTTTAGCTCTTTCTGATCCTACAAACACGGACAGAAAAAGAAATGAGTGCAAAAAAAAAAAAAACCAAACCACCCATACCCTGAAGTTCAATCACACTGAGAAATTAAAATATCAGTCTTGCCACTGCCTGCTAGAGGTCAAAAACAATCTAAAGTCTTGGTACAGTGCATGCATTACCATATTCCAATTTTATTTAAGTATAATGCCAAAAGGCAATGCCTTCTGAAAATAACACATAAACTTTGTGTCAGGCACATTTCTAAAACTTTTTAAACCACAGGTTTGTAAGACTTAATTGTATTTCTTGTCAGACAGTTTGACTCACAATGTTGTAACTTGACTTTTGTCTAGTCGTGTACAAAGAAAACCAACACAAATATTCTATACAGAAGCTACCACTTACTTTTATTGTTCTGCCCAAGTTTTACTTTCAAAAGCCCCAAAACAGCATCCTTAAATCTTCAATATATGTAATTTGCAACTAGAAATTATCTTTTTCCAGAAATACTATTTATAGCCTGCAGCCACAGTATGAAATATTTGCAGAAATCATTACATTCAGATATTGTGTAGTTTGAGACTACCGGATCATGTCATCAAATAATCAACAGCTGATATATGAAAGGTGACACAGAATGCCCATGTAGTAGACAGGAAATAATAGAAGAGCAGAAAAATCTTACCTGTTTTTTTCTTTTTTTTCTCTAAAATAATATATCCAGCAATCCGTTACTAATGGGTAAAGTCTCTTCTCTCCAAAGATAAAGGAGCAGTTCAGGCTGTCACTTCAGGATCTCTGGACGGTAAGTCACACCAAATCAGCTTCCCACCAGATAATTATACAGATCTAGAGGGCTTCTAATAAATCAAACTCAGCTATTATGTACAACTTTAAATCAATCTCTTAATTTTTCCCCCAAAACCTAAATCTCAAAATTTTGCATTCAATTTTAAATATGATAGATTGGGTCCGGATTGGTGGATATGTTACTTCAAGAGAAAATAAGTCAACACGAAATAAGTTTAATTTCTCCAGTGTACCCATACCCACCATTATTAATGGGCAGTAACGAGCAGTGACTTTAACAAACAGGATAAAAATATCTAGCAAGGTTTTTTTTCTATTAAATTCAAAATAACCAAATCTCCTTTTTAGAATAGTCAATGTGTAATTTTTCCAATAAAACTAACAGTCATATTTTAGACATACGGATAAAACTTCTTATTGTCTCATCATCTAAGCGTTCAGGCAGAATGCCTTTACTTTTTCTACCTGCATCTGCAATGTGCTAATGGATAGAAGATACTCTGCCAAGAGAGTAACAGACATGAATTCTGAATGAGGACTGAAGCTGCTTGGATGTGTTTTCTAGATTTCAACAAGTGTTACTCACTGAGAGTCATCCCAAATGCAGTCACCCCTTAATGAATTCTGGAAGTTACAGGTGGTAGAACGAGCACCAAATTTCATTTTTATTATTTTCTTCCCCCCTCTTAAACAAAGGATGAAAGCCTCCAATGGACCCATGTACTGACATTTGTTGTATTGAAAGCATTTACCCTACATGAGCAAACCTTTCATAACTGATCTTAAACATTAAGAGCATACCCACTGGAATCTGTATGTGAAAGCAGTGATAGCATACCCGCGTGCAGCCTTATATTTACAAAAAATTGATGTATGTGATTATTTTGCATAAAATCCCCCACTCTTTTGTGCTCACTTTACCATTTGTCCTTTTATTGTGCCTAACATCTTGTATTTGGTCACCTAGACTACATTTTAAGAGTTCATTTGATGGGTCTTCAAGTAACTTTCAATGTGTTGTACAGCAAAAAGGCATGGCAAGTAGCACTTCTACTAGTTTAAGTACCAGAAACCATGCTGGAAAATGCAGGTTGTCACAGCACATTAACTATTCAAATAGTAAGTATTTGTAACAGCAAGTTTAGGACAAGAAAGATACAGTGAATGAAGAAATTCTTCCTCAGCTTCCCACCATCATTTTTCTAACTCAGCAGATTATTCCTCTAGATCCACCTCTCTCTACGTGTTCTGAAAGCCTGAAAGTTTTTAAGTTGCTAAACCCTCAACAGGGCCACCACTACATGTTGATGATACTCCACAACATTCCACCAGTTTCTAAAAAGCTGAAAAAGGTCTGTAATAGCAGAAGTAAAAAAAAAAAAAAAAAAAAGTTAATTTTTTTTCTCTCCACAACTCTGGATGTGAAATCATACACAAACATGAACGTACTAAATATCTTCAGAGAAACAATTACATGCTCTGAGAATACTTATATTAAATTCATGTCTACAATGCCGGGGCGGTGGGGAAAGAAAGGATGGCTAGAATCAGACTGCAATAAGCAAAGAGAAAACTTCCAGCAGCACAAGAGCAATGAACTTTGGGTACTAAGAGCAGCAACATAACTTCAAAAATAGATATCAAAAATAGTTATCAAAGAAGGGCAGCCAGTTCTCAACCAGAAACATGTTCTGGAAGACCAGTTTGTTTGTTCATTCATCTTGACCAAAAAATGGATCTAGGAAACAGTGCTTACCAAAAGTAGGATTGGAAAAGCATGCTGCTTTGCAGAAATAATATTTGACTGCAGACTGAGAACCAGCTGCAATGAATGGTAGCTATGTCTCATTTAACGGACATTTTCTTTAGTGGAGGGCTCAGTGGGTGCCCTAGGAAAAGATACTTCCATCAATAACAATACTTGGTGATGATGGCCTCAAAAAACCAAGCGAAAAATCCATCCATGTGTTCCCCATGGAATCCAAGGCCATCAGTATTAAAAACGTAGAAGAAGAAAACAAAAAAAAAAAAAAAAAAAAAAAGAAGGGAATAAACAGGAAAGCAATCTGATGACTAAAGAGGAACTGAGGTCCTAAATTCTGCCCAAAGGGCATCTTTCTTTTTTCCTCCTCAGTTCAGCAAATGTCTCCTTCTTATGAGCTGAATATACACTACCAGGAAATTGCCCCATATAAAAACAGAGCTAGCATAACAAAGGTCTCAAAAATAGGTTTTCATAAGGAAATCTACCTTTTCTGTGACACAGGTGTTGCAATATAAATGGAGGGGGGCAGACTAAACCGCACAAACAGGAAAAAAAAGAAAAGGAGAAACTTACGAAAATACGAAACATTTTGCCTTTGTAATTTAAAGTGGGTTCATTTTTGTGACGAATGAACTACCAAGTCACATAATTTATATGAATACATGTCAAGGGCAGGTAAACCCACAAAGACCTTTTAATATGACAGCACAGCAGCTCATTTATAGCCGGATACAGCTTTTAATCAAAGGACAACACCACATGTATCACAAAGATAGATAATTAAACCCAAAACAAGCAACTACATAAAATGAGTCCATCTGCAAGCAAAAGGTGACAGGACAGGGACATACCCTTCAACAGAGTAGTTCTAATGCAAAGGAGAGCTTTATGCCTGAGACAGTCCCCAACTACCTTTCAATTTAAGAAAATTCTTGTGTCTCTTATTTTGACTAGAAGTATGGGAATATAGCAACCTGCTATTTATTATTACTTATTACTCTCTTCTGTTCATTAAACAATTAGTGTTCTTTTGCCTTTACAAAAGTACATTTTCCATGCTTTTGTCACTTTCCTAGCTAACATTCTTTGCTTTCCTTAAAAATATCCTGAACAGCAGTTCTTCAGACAACAGCATACAGCTATATTATTTCCATTATTGCCTTTTACAGCTTTCCTCAAAAATCTTGACTTTTTTTTTTTAATAAAACACCAAATGACTAGGTATTTTGAGCAAGTTCTCTAAAATGACAGTTTCCTTCTTTTATGCTAGAACTCAAGTGTATTCTCATGAGGCAACAGAAATTTAATTTGTAATTTAGGTTTTGGGAGATATTTTGTCTGCTCACCAAGAGCAAGAGGTCCTTAATCCAGCTCTGACTTGAAAAAAAATGGCTTTTCCTAAAAGGTGATCAATTAAGATTTATAAGAACAGCTAAATGCATCAAACAGAAACATTTGCTCTGTTTCTGAATGACTGCCTTAAAACAATTAGTAATGGGTGTTCTTGGACTGATCAAGACTAATATCCAACACTTTCTTAATGTTTTTGTATCACAGTAGATTTCAAAAGCTTGTAAAAGAAAAGAAGTGAGGAAAGGGGGCTAGTTAATTAATAGGTTGCTATCACAGACACTTACATACTTGGCTACCTCACATGAGCCCTGAAGCCTATATTCAGCATAAATGACAGGGGAACAAAAGATGTTACAAATTTCTACTCAGACCACAATTATCCTCTATTGAAAGCCCCCAGGAACAGATTGAGAAATACAGAGATAAAAAACAAACAGAGGGACTGAAGACAACAGTAGGAAAAATGCTGAAGTGGCATACATTGAGCCATGATGATTAACTACTGCAATCCTAGCCTGTGTTTTGTTCCTTCCCCTAATAGGACCAGGAAGTAGAGAAAATCAGCTGGTGAAACAACGCAGATTTAACACAAGATGATTGTTATCAGAACTAACTGTTTTAAATTTAGGGCTCCAGCTGTAACTAGCCTAGCCAAAAAACTGGGATACCAACTTTTACTGAGTTTGCTAGGTAACTTTCACAGACTCAAAAGTACTACTGGTATTTCTGAGCTATGCCCACCTTTTTCAAACCCAATGTCTCTAAAATTGAGTTTCTTTGATCTAGACCAATTAAGTATACAAACTACCCTACTGAGAAACTTCCCTTCAAGACCAAAGCTTGCCATTATACTTTAAGGTACATAAAATACTTAATTCCAAAATGAAAAGACCTAAGGTACAAGTTTCCTCTGATGACTGGAAGGTGTGCATGTGTATTATTTTATTCGGGGATTAACACTTAAGATTAGATCAGCTGCTGGAACAATCATCTCTGCAAACTTTCAGGGATCTATGAACCTTATGCTATGCTTCCAAGAACATGCTAACCTTATTCCTTTGAACAAAGGGTATGGTAACCTAAAGAGCAAGTTTCCTGTTGTTATTCACTCTGTCAGTCAGAAATTTTCAGACTAAACTACACAGTTCAGTATGGAAAAAAGTTTAACCTTTATTAAAAAACTTTTTCACCTGCAATGCACTATTTTTACTCTGTAGGTTTTGAGTTTAGTTTTGTTTTCTGTCACAACTACTGTTATAAGCTGTGCAGGAAAGTAACTTCTGGAAGACATCACTGTAACAGAAAAGTATTTTTTAGTAATAAATCTCCCTTAAAATAAAATAAAATTAAAAAAAGCAGAAGATATTACATGAGAAGAAAGAGAGGAGAGGGAATTGGAGAAACAGTGACTAAAACTTGGTGGGGTTGAGAGTGGGGGAGAGGAAGGCATAAAATGCTACCTAAACTGAATAAAAAACCCTAATTCATTTTCATATCCTACATGGAAGGAGAACTTCAATCTGAAGTAGTGTGGGTGGGACTTACCATCAAGTGATCCAGGATTGACAGCTATGAACTGCCCCAACTGTATCCATAAGAGGATGAAGCAACTCATTAATAACGGATTGGTGGATATGGGAATGATAAACACTACTATACCTAGAATTGCAGGTACAGATTAGGGGGAGAAAGAAAGAGAAAGTTAGAAAATACTATGCAGGAAATACAGTCAGCTCAATGGTCCTGCATTCCTGACTTCCTTTTTATTCTCAGAGAGGTTAACCATAAGTAGTCAACTGTGTTTCAACTGAATTTTGTTAACAAAACCAGCTCTTATTCAAGCACAGAATGTGCACTATCAGGCATGATCCAAAGTTTAATGTGGAAGTGTAAACCATGAGGCAAAATATCTCATTGTTGCAGTGTAAGCAGCTCAACTGGAAAATGCACAAAAAAATTGAACTTCAGCACTCTTTAGACTCCCCTACCATTTATAGATTAAGAGAAACAGGGACATAGAAGCAGTAACGGTATCTTCAACTGTTTTTGTAACAGAACCGGACATTTGGGCACAATTATTGCAAAGAAGAAAGCTCAGATCACTGGATACTTTTTAAGAAATCCTCCTGTGATGGCATTTTTCAATTAAATATAATGTATCAGGAAAAATAAACAGTATCACTCTTAAAATAAGGGATGATCTATCTTACAATGAACCTTACCTTGAAAGGTTTGTCCCCACTGTGTGTCAGCATATGCCTCTGCAACCAACTTTGACTTGTTGAAGGTGTATTATATACTTTGCAACCTTTCCACAAGCAAACAAACACCTAATAGAGTAAAAATGTGGTAAGTTTACACAAGTCAAAGAAAACTGTAAAAAAAAAAAAAAAAACAAAAAAAAAAACACCACAAAAAACCAAACTCAAACAGATTAGCAAAGAAGCCTGTTTTCACAATACAAAATACTTCAAAGAATTTTGAACAATAACCATTTATTTTGTAAGATGCTTCTCATGCCTCTCCAAGGAAAAAATAATTACAACCACAGGTATTCAAAAAAGGAGATCACTGTGTGGGGGGGAATCAAAAAACAGATGCTCCTGCAGATAAACGCAATTGAGAGCCACAGCATCCACTGTAAAGAGTTTGGGTTTGCACTCAATATCTGTATCCACCAATATTAAGACAAAGCATTTTTAAATCACAAATTTACATTTCCTGAGTAGCAGAAATAAAATTGTTTACTCTCATAAGCAAGTAACAATTTTATTATTTGAGCGTGAAAAAATAAAAACTCTTAAATACAATATAGTTGTTTAGGTAATAGAGTTTTGTATTACGGAATAGTGGACACCTCCAGTTAGGGCCTTACACTCAATTCCCAATGAAGAAAGTTACAATTTCTCATAGGATTCAAAGTCTGTGGGCGTTTTGTGATTCCAGTGTACAGATCAGTCACATGCACAATAGTGCATTAAGGGGAGTAGAACTTACTCAGGCTGCTTTTCTCTCTCCTCTCATTGTGTCTATCCATAACTGAGAGAATAAAAAAGCTCAATGAACTTTGCCTTTCATTAGAATCTCCTCAACAGGCCTATGCGTGAAGGGAGGTATAGCCCTGATTTGTAGCAGCAAATTACAGTCCCCAGGAATAGCATTGTCCATAATACAGGTTTTCAGAACTGCAGGAAACTAATTGGATTTGAGTTTCTTGTTCTCCTTTGGAGATTAAAAAACTCCATCTTCAAAAGACTGTATTTTTCAAAACAAAAGAGCAGCCACAGGAGTGCTAGGTACTTTCTGTATAGATAGATATAGATAACCCAGCTCACTAATACAAAGCTGCAAAACCCTGCATGTCTGTATGACTGATTCACATCTACTGACACATAAGGCCCAAGCCCCTAAACCTTTGATGTCTGCTGCTCCCCAGTTTTGAGATCCCCCTGAAGCCACAGAATTGGCATTTCTAAGATTCCTGGCTCTGCAGCAGCTCCATAACTGTCCACATATTTTAATCAGCAACTGCAGGGCACTCAGCAAAGGAGTACTACCATGAAGTCATCAATTGTGGAAATGCTCTAAAAAACAAGCACTTGGGTTTCACAACAACCCACCAGAAGTCCAGGCAAGGCTTCCTGGGAACCCTTGTTCTGAATCCAAAATATTTCTGAAAAAAGTTTTTGGGAGGTAAAACTATTTTGTCAAAATTTTCCTGGGCTCTTCATGGATCTATCTGGTTTGGATCAATTATCTCAGTATTATCTTGAAAATACATATTTTACAGCCCAAGGATGCTTACACATTGCTTTCAAGCTCTCAATAAGCAGTTACTACTCCCACTTTTCTTCAAATTTATAGTCATTGTAGTTGAGGAATATCTGAAATCCAATCAAAACCACAAGAATATAATTTCCAACACCACTTAAACACCTCGCCAGCAGGTGGCAGGCAAAACCTTGAAACAAAACAGCCAGGCTCAGTCCCTTTCCACAGCATCAAGCTGAAGAACTTTTCAAGAAATAAACCAACTCCAGTAGGGGGATAAAAAGTGTGAACTGAATGCAACAGTTATTAGACACCTGGTGCTTCCAACAAGTTCTTCTTTCAGAAAGACAAATATAGTCTAACATTTTCTAAATAAAAAGATCCACAAATCGTGTCACATGAAATGTAAGTGAACAGAAATACAATTTCAAAAAAAAAGTTATGTGAAAGCCCAATGGATGATGATACACCTCATCCATTTCATTGTTTCATCCAGGATCCATACAACACTTTCATAAATCTATGAACTGAACTACAGAAGTCATCTCATGGGTGGCTAAAAAGCCAGCTCACTAGATTGATGATTCTGATTAGAACTTGCAATGAAAAAAGTCACCAAATACGAAGCTGAAAGTTCCATCATACCAAAAACACATTAGCTAAATACAACCAGAATCACAGCTATCTCAGTGACACAATTACATAATAAATTATTTAAGGTAATGCAAA
This sequence comes from Egretta garzetta, assembly GCF_000687185.1. Lineage (NCBI taxonomy): Eukaryota > Metazoa > Chordata > Aves > Pelecaniformes > Ardeidae > Egretta > Egretta garzetta. The sequence continues at coordinate 2,188,545 of NW_009258671.1, read as the reverse complement.
TAAGCGTTTTATTTAAGTCTCCTATCCTCTCAAGATAGAGTGTAATAGCCTAACATTTTACTGCTGATGAAGTGACAGAACACAAAGTCAAAAGATAATGACTATTCTAAGTTAAAATTTCATATTAGCTCTCCAAGAAGTTAAAGAGCTGCAACATACAGTGCTGAAGGAAGACAGATTGTTTGTATTTCATGTGAAGGTAATTTACATGACATATTCCACACATCAAAGGTAATCTGGAAGGTTGGGGAGGGGTGGGTAGTTAAGTACAGAGTTGAAATTACACTATTGGAAGGTGTTTTGAAACATTAAAATTGTGAGACCAACGGAAATTGCATAATTTGGCTGGGGATTAGACTGAAATATAAATGATTATTTATGTACCTCAATTTAAAAAAAAAAAAAAAAAAAACCACCAAAAAAAACCCCATCCCAAACTAGATGCAGTGAGGCTGCACCTTAAATACTGTGTTCAATTTTGGGCTCCTCACTGCAAGAAAGATGCATTGCTGGAAAACGTCCAGAGGAGAGCAACAAAGCTGGTGAGGGATCCAGAACACAAGTCTTATGAGGAGTGGCTGAGGTAACTGGGGTTGTTCAGCCTGGAGAAAAGGAGGCTGAGGGGAGACCTTATCACCCTCTACAACTACCTCAAAGGTGGTTGTGGTGAGGTGGGTGTTGGTCTCTTCTCCCTGGTAACAGGCAATAGGACAAGGGGAAATGGCCTCAAGTTGCACCAGGGCAGGATTAAGCTGGACATTAGAAAAAAACTTTTCAATTAAAGGGTTGTCAAGCATTGGAACGGGCTGCCCAGGGAAGTGGTCGAGTCATCATCCCTGGAGGTATTTAAAAGTCACGTAGACAAGGTCCTTAGGGACATGGTTTAGTGGTGGGATGGCAGTGTTTGGTTAATGACTAGACTCGATCTTAAAGGTCTTTTCCAACCTAAACGATTCTATGATTCTGTATTGAAGGTATACTTGCCATCAGTACTACAGACAGTTGTTTTGGTAAAACTTTGCACTCTCAGAGAGTCAATGAGTTTTACATCTTCCCTATTATACATTCTGTATATATTCTACCTCTAATGAGGCTCCATTCGTAAAAGTAATCAAGATACAACTTCACCTGAGTTCACATGCAATAACATGTACACTAACAGTTTTCAGAAAATTAATTCTGAGTACAAACACTTAAAGATATACCAACAACTTCAGGATGTTGAGAAGTTAGCACATCGATCAAAAACCTGATAGCTTCATATCATTTATTAAAAAGAACTTGCTACACTCAAAGTGAGGCACTCAATTAAACACACAGAATACCAAATCAAACCTCTGAACGCCTAATACCAGACTGCTGAAGGCCCCAACCTTAGTTGCCACTAGCTACAGAACTAATGCTTCTAAACAAAAAATTTGCTACTGTCATTGAAGAGTAAAATATTGGCAACTAAGAAAGAGGGAGAAAACAGAAAGCAACACCAACCCCTCCTCGTTGACCATCCACATGTATGGAGCGAATGTGATCTGCCAAATCCGGGCTGGAGCTGAAGCAAGCATGGCAATGGTCCCAACAACAGTTGTAAGCAATGCTTTTTGCAGAGGAGGCGGGAACTCCTTGTCCATTCATCATAACCGGAGTTGAACGCCCACTGGAAATTGTGCTGTCTACATCCATAATAGTGCTGCTTATGCTGTAAGATGGAAAAGAAAAAAAAAAAAAAGAAAGAGTTCTTATTTGTTGCACATTAACAGAACAAACAAAAATCTTAGCTCTCTGGGGGTCTGTTTCAGATACATTTAGACAGGTTGAAAAGAAAATCTGACACAAACTTACTATTTATTGTGGTTCATCACCCTAACTATAACAAAGGTACAGTCAGGAAATAACTACTATTACTCAACAGTATAACAAAAGGAAGGGATGGAAAATTCTCCCATTCACTGACTTGTCAGAAAATTAACTCTCATGTGATTAACACAGTCATTTTTAAGCTATATTAAACAGCTATTCATTATTTTTATTGCCCAGGAGAGAGAAAAACTAAAAAAAAGGGGGGGGGGGGGGGGGTACGGGACATGGATGACAGACAACACCAGGACAGGACAGGACATGCTGGGTCAAACTGGAGATGTATATAGCCCAACATCCACTGCTAACACTAGATCCATAAAAAGAATACAGCAGTGAAGTTCTGCTGAAGGTTTAAGGCACTTCCGCACTTGCTCCAACATGGCGTCAGTCACATACATGGTCTAATGCTTTTTGTTTTGGATTTTTTTGTTTGGTTGGTTTGGTTTTTTGGGGTTTTTTTTAAAACTTCCCAGAGAAGCCAGCAGCAGCAGTGGGAATATGTGGCCAGCAGCAGCCATTAACATCAACTGTTCTGCTCTGCATCTTGACAGACACAGAGCCAAGTATCAAACTGGAGGGGGGTGGGGCGGGCAGAAATTATGGAGACAGATGGATGGTCTTCCTGGATAAACATTAAATAGCTACTGATATACCTTTTTTTATACCTTGTGAACCTGATCACTGCCTTTTAGGTCCTTTATGTTTTTGTCCTCCACAAAGCCACAGCATTACAGAGCAGCTTATCTTTGAAAGGCCCTCTGAAAGTCAGGTGGTCAAATCTCCTGCTCAGACAGGAGCAAGTGAGATCAGACTGCTTGTGGTCTCGTCCAGTTGAGTTGTTAATGGGTGTGTTCAAAGGCTGGAGTTTCTGCTACCTTTCTGAACAATTTTGCCAATGTCTGATTAACCTTGTATGGGGGAGGGGGAAAATCTCCCAACATCTCATCAGAATTTCCAATGTTGCAACTTCTGCTGTTGCCTCTCATCCTTGGCAGCTGTAAGATTGAAATGACTCTGGCCCCTCCTTTGCTAAACCTCCCTTTCAGGTCATTGAAAACAGCAATAAACCTGCCCTTATCCTAGAACTGAAGAAACCCAATCTTTCAGCCTCTCCATATATAGCATTTGCTTCATCCTCCTAACCATCATGGAGACCCTCCACCAGATCCTCTCCAGTGTGTTAATGTCTAGGCTGAGTCCCAAACCGGACACAGCAATCCTGACATCGTCTTAATTCACCTCTACAGTATTTATAATTTTATTTTATCATATGCCTTTACTCCCCCACCTCTTGCACATAATTACTATGCTAAAGCATCCTGCTTTTAAAGCTATAGGTGCCGTTCTAGATTTTTGACCATCACTGTTTACATACCCATTATTGTTCTATTACACATTTTGAGAAGGAAGAAATAAAAACTACACCATTATTCAAAACTTGAAGATATCATTAGCATGTTTGCTCTTTTGCTCTAAAAGCCTTTACTAGCAGTTTCTCACATTATTTTTTTAATCACTACTGTGCTAGCAGTTTTTTCCTGTGATAAATTTTGAAAACATCATAGATATTTGCCTTGTTTAGATATCTACCCCTGAACCACCATGGGGATTCCATTGCACTTATCAATATAAAAATGTCTTGCCTTAGTCAAAATAACAGATTCCCTTTAGCAATCCTTTCCAGTTACGCTTTAGTTTTAACTCTCCCAAGTAATTTGGTTTCATGAGCAAATTCTGATCTTGGAGATACCAGCAAGGTAACATTTATGAAAATTCTGACTATCATATCCCAAGTGCAGATCCCTTAAAAATCATCTTCCAACATATTAGTCTCCTATTATTAAAGCTGACCAATTATTCCCAGGCCTTTGTTTTCCAAGTTAAAAAGGAAGTTTTAGAGACTTCTCAACAGATTTTTTTTTTTGCTTTAATGAACGTATATCAAATACACACTTCCTGAACACTATACAAGTGTCACATGCTTCCCTAACACCCACCCTGCCCAATTTCAGAAAAAGATCTAGTAATTTACAATGCATGGCTCCTACCCATGAAAGTCATACGGGCTCTTTGCTGCTACACAGCATTTTTCCACGTGCCCACTATTTTTGTCTTCTTCCCTTTTCTATACCCTGAACACACACAGCTTTCCATGATCCATCCCTGCCTCCCCCTTCCCCTCATCAAAGCAATCCCAGTTCCTCTCATGACATATAAGCTCACAATCTGCGATGAGCAAATAAAGAATAGGTGGCCAACAGAAGCCTACAGATATGGTTTTGTATCTGTTCCATATTGCTGCCTTTCCCAAAAAGCTTATTTTATATTCACCAGAAACTACCAAGAAAATGCAACTAGCAGTGAGCTGAAGCTACCAGTCCCAACAGCATTAACAGCCACTAACTACAATTACTGGTAACAGTAGCTTAGAATCCCTCTAGGAAATTGTCAGAAGCTTTAAGTGCAAAATATGTGGCAAGCAATCCCAGTTTTTCCACCGTGCCAGGCCCACAATAGATATAACTAGGGGACTGACATCCCCTCCTTCCTCAGCTGATGTCTTAGCCCAAAGTTATCCCCAGAAGTAAAATCTGTAAAACTGTGTTATGAAAGCAAAGTTTACCAATAGGATAATAGGAAAATGGAAGAAATAATTAAATGTGGCCCCCCACACACCTGAGTTTGACTTATCAGTTTTCTCAAAATCAGTACTTAGAAATAGGTTTGAACGCATACAAGATGGCACATAGCCCAACCACTTCTGTCGCATACAGTAATGTTACACAGATCAGTGGTTCCAACAGGAAGTTGCTTAACCAAGGATGGCAAAGCACTGCAGATACAGCATTCATGCAATAGCTGCCTCAGACCATTTCATGGGGACAAGTAACCCTAACTTGGTCACAGTCAAAAGGTACCAAAGTACAAGTACCTTAAGTAGGAGATCAAACTTGCAAGCTATTTACAGTCAGTCTGAGTTTCTACATCCACTGTTAGCATGAGTACCATTCTCAAAAACCCCACAAATAGGCATAAGCAAACTTCAGACTAAGAAGAGATATAGTGCTGGTGACCACAAGATAGACTATGAAGGGGTATTTAGCATAGCTCTCTCAAGGGTTCCCTGGTTTTACAGCCTGGTCTTAAGTACAAAAGCAATGAGAAAACATAGACCAGAACGAGTTCTGTGAAAGGATGGGGGGAGAGAAGGAGGGCAAAAGTGCGCACTGATGCACATGTGTGGTTTCTCCGGTTCACAGGCATGCAATCTGGCTAATTTCTCTAAGCAGAGATAAAAAACTCAAATTGATGAACCTGTAGCATGAGAATTTCTTTCAAATTGCAAATGCAATGCAACATACCTTGACAACCTTATGATACAAAATCACAGGTCTCTAATTTTACAGCCTAAGGAATGCAAATACTTAGGCTTTTTCACATATATATACACACACACTATCCTACCTGCAGAAAATTACTCTTTTTTTTGAGAAAAACATGTAAAGTCAACTAGTAATACTAATCCAGCAAAAGATATGCTGATTAGCAGGGTTATTAATGACATAAGAAGCCAATAACACTTAAAGCTGATTCAGTTATAGTTTAAATGTTTGCTTGGTTTGGTTCTAACAGCCTAAGTGTTTGCTAAGGGCTAACAGATTAGAGTTGCATACATAGTATCAAAATTTAGTATCAGAGGAACTGGAATAAAAAAAACATTGCCTGTAGCACTTAAACCAAGTAGTAGCATACAGAACTTCTTGGAAATTGAGGATGAATTGGACTATATGATTCTATAAGCTATTCAAGATACAGTCTAAAAATGGAAGAAAATTAACTCAAATACAGTTAAGTGATAACAGAACAGTATTTTATTTAATAAGGAATGCCTTCCTTTCTTCTAGTTTAATGTCTTGTACAAAGTTCTTCAAACAGTACAGACGAACATTGCTGTAAGATGATGGTAAGTTTCACAGTCAGAGCTGTGGCGGCTGCTGCTAAGTCTGTGAAGACTTAACCACAACACTGTTTTTGTTAGACCTGCTGATTCACCCACTTTTTTGTTTCTTGGGATTTCAAAAAGGGTATGAGGACAGGGCATACAAGTAGGTAAGATGTGTGCAGGCACTCCACCACCTTACCTCATCCACTTGAGTCTTTTCCTGACCAAAAGAGTGGAAGCATGTCAACTCAGCCCAAGAAGAGCTGGACTACTAAAATAGTGTCTGTATATCTTTCAATCTATGAATGGGGCTTTTCAATCCAACCTTTCTATCTGCTTGGGATGATCCAAGAGGGAAAAGTTCCCTAACAAAGGGAAGGTAGCAATGGCAATCACATCCTTCTTGCTTTCTCATCTGAAACCCACAAAGCCTGTAAGTGGGAAAGTAATAACATGTATCAAAGAGGAGAAAATAGAACAAAGTATGGAAAACGTAGACATTCTGGCAAACTACTTGTAACAAAACAAGGACATTGAAACAAATTTTTAGCTAAAAAAGTAAAAGCAAGTTTTTCTGTCTTTTTCTAAGCCCTTTTTCCCCAGCTGGGAGATGTGCTTAAATCCTGACTGCCGCTATCAAAGCGGAATGACACAAGTAGAACTGAAGCGCTTGTGGCATTCCCCTATTGCTAGTGACAGACAGGTCTGGGTTTGCTCCCAAGCTGTAAGCAGGCTCCAGCTCCATTGTAATGGATCTATAGACCATAGCCTGATGAAGAACATTAGACATTTGAGTTTCAGAGAGTTCAACTCAGGGGTCATCCCAAAAAATAGAGCATCAAAAACAGTCACTGCTGGAGAGAGCCTGCATACACAATAGCTGTTTTTAAGAAGCACCATTCAAAAGACCGACTAATTACTAAAATTTAAAACTATTACAGCAAGCACAACATAGTCTCCGAGTTTATATTATCCCTACTCTCATCCTAATCCAAGCACCAGAATCAACTTGAAGTAAAAATCACAGCTCTAGAGGCAAGAACTGAACACCTTTCTAAAATACCTTACTAAACCCACACCTCATTTTACCAAGTCTGCAAACTGGCAAACAGTGCCTTCCAAATGCAACAAGGTAGGACTGAAAACACAATCTTCTCAGAAGAGTCTCTCTAGAGATCTTCTCAAAGATCAAGAGCTTTGAAATGAAACTGACATTTAAAGTGTGTTCATTAAGCAACAACATTAATGCAAGCTTGACTAGAGGAATCATTACCTCAAAGGCACTGTTTCAGGTCTTATTTTTACCTCTGCCTACTTTACCTGTAGCTAGAAATAATACATCATCATAATCAAGATGATTAAGATTTTTTTAGCATCACTTTCATATTAAAAGGTAGGTACCAGCACTATCTATATGTGCATGTGAACCAAATGCATCTAGCTGGTTAAACCCAGTACAAACTGTATTTAAAAAGAAACCTGAAACTGAAACAAAAAATACTAAGTAAAAAATTATAGGAAGCTGCAAGTCATTTTCACTTTACAGAGAACAAAAAAAGTTCTTCAAGCATTTTTAATCTCTGGATTATTCTCTTCCTTTAAAGATCTGAGCAAAATTAAGCCACGGTTGGAGTCATGTAAATAAGAATATTTTCCATAAGGAAAAAAAAATAAATCTCAAATTATTCCCAATTTAAAATGCACAAATTTCAAACCACATAATTTACTACATGCACATTTGGGCACTAATTGTTGTGTAGAGTTAAATGAGAATGAAACTATAACAAGCCTGTGATTTAATGCATTAAAGACAATGGTGTATCGCACATCATTCCTGACACACGCTTGGCTCTCCAAGGAGATCAGTTTCCTCACTCCTGCAAGTAATCCTTTCCATTGAATTTAATCTATGGAATGCCCAAAGTTTTTTCTTTCCCTTTTTTTGTTAATCTTTCAGAACAACTCTAAGAGTGTAGAAGGAATATCAGCAAAACCAAAAGAACAGCATAATTTAATTTTCACTTTCCATGAACCCCCCATTAGCAACTGTCCACTTGAAGTAATAGCAGAGCTAGGCACCGAACACATGCACAAAAGCCCAATCAATTTGCTATTATACTTTTAATGTCTGCTAAACATACTCCCTCTAGACCTTAACTGAAGTAACCTTCCCTCAGGCAAAATTCAGACCTAACAGATGGGCCTTATACCATGCCCTTGAGGGTCAACAAGCACTACTTCAGTCTGATCAACAGGAGCTCATTTCAGAGTTACAGTACCTCCACCGAGAATGCTTAGCTTCCAGTCCCCAGATGTTCAGTAGGTAAGCAAAGGACGCAGCTGATTTCAGCTAACACCAAGGGAAACGACTGTGACAGATCCTATAATAAATAACCTCATCTTGTAACATATCAAATTAAAAACGAGCAGAGATTTCAGCGAACACACATTGTAGGGTCACTAAAACCAACATTACGGAGTTGCTACCAACACTACCAGCAAGCTGCACGCTACACTAATGCAAGTGAGCAATCTTGAGGAACAGTTTCTTCTAAAGTACACAGTGGTAATCTAGTCATAAAGCGTCAAATCCAAAGAAGATTGCCTCTGATTAGGTGAAAAGCATAACTAACATTCAAGAATCCAAATACTATGAACCTCACTGGAAATAGGTGAATATTTTAAGGCTAAAAAAATACCTTGCTAGTTTCTTTAGCTTTGACTAGTCAGTGAAATATCCTGTCATTGCTGCACAGAGCTTCAGCTACGTTGTTCCAACCCACATGAGGGAAGCTTAAGAAAGCAAGCTGAACTCTAACACTCAGATAAAACAAACACAGAATAATGAAATGCTGTGAATAACAATAATTTCTTACAGCAACTTCAAGGGTTAAAACCTAGAATACAACAGAAAAGCTTTTACAACAGGGAAGACCAAATCACAGCTAGGTACTAATCCCAAAAGAAAACAAACAGCATCAATCACAATCATTCAATTACAAATGCCAAGTCAAAACAGAACAAAAATTGAAAGGGGGGAAAAAAAACCCAAAATTACATGCCTAGTGACATACCCCAGCACCTTACTATTTTCATTTCACTAGGAAAAGTCAAGAGTGAAAACAAAAACTTCCCAAGTTTCCCGATTACTCTATTCCTTTCCAAGATAAGGGGTGGAAAGCTCTGGTGTACAGCTCTGGCCAATGGACTAGTTCCACAAAAACAACGGACTACCTGGCAGTTTTACAGTTTGTTGAGGCCACCAAATTCAAAGTGATTTACACTCACTACTTCCTAATGCTATCAATAGGCAAGTGAAGATAAATCCTCAAAGCTTGAAAGTGATCAAATTCTCAACCCTGAACTCCCATCCTTGATAGGAAGCTCCTCCATCTGTCCTAGGAATTTTATTTATATTTTCTGTAAAAACTCCATCACTTCCAAACATGGGAGCCACTGTGTCTTTTCCAAGAAGCACCACATGATTAATTTCTTCTTTTTTACATTCCAGCCAGCAATATAAACTGCAGACCAAGGCTGTTAAAAACTGAAGTAGGACAAACGTCATTTCTAAGAGCTAACAATTTCAATGGCACAACTGAACTTGCTACAACTGATTAGTAACAGAAATTGCTATACTGGCTCCTAAATGAAAGCAGAAGAAGAATAAATTCATATGGTTTTGTATTAAGATTTAACTTTTGCTGACCTTCAGTGAATATTAAGCAAAATTTAATGCCAAACTCTTTACTGTCAGAACATCTGCATCAGGGTACCAGTATGCAATAAAATGCAGTGCTCAAGGCAACTATACACAGGTGTCCAAGCAGATTTAAATTAATCTTTGCTTTATGCTTTCCAAATGATCATGCCAATTTAAAAGTGAGACTAAAACAGAGCTTAAGAAAAATGAAGAGTTCATAAAACATGAGCAACCACTATGAGCCAGCAAGAGTAGAAAAGTTTAACATTTGCCTGATATTTTTTGTTCCTCTCCCCATCTTTGGTAAATTTTGTATTTTATGAGGCATCCACATTGGTAACAGACATACTTCTACTACTAAATTTCCATGATTTATCAACTTAATTCCCAAAATCAAACATTTATGTTCCACAAGCAAAACAGTCTGCCTTATTTTAATGGATGTAGTTTGATTGTGGCATGGAAATGCCACAATGCTTCAGAGCTCCTACAGTTTCTTTTCATCTAACCAGCAAATAATCCAGAGGGAATCTTCAAAGTAGACAGAAAATAACTTCAGCTACCCACATTTCTAAGGGGTTTTTTTTTTGATGATTTTCCTGAGAAAACCATTTGTCTTTAATTTAAATAGAAAGTATCCAAAATAATTTCATGACTGATAATAATCAGTTTCTGAATTCACAAAAATCTACCACCAGTAAGAAAAAAAAAAAAGCATATGATGATAAACCACCATTAAAACAAAACCAGAATAAAAACAGATTGCAGAACACTAAACAGCTGCCAAAGAGAAAGATAATTCACATGGCAACAAGAAATTAGAATACCTGGATCAACACAATAAGCCAGAACTACATGAACTGAAACTCCGTCACTGTGTTTTAAAGGCAGTACCTTCTATTCTCACGTCTGCTTTTGCAGCTCCTATCCACAAAGACCCCTCATAGCAGAAAACACAACTGACTCCATGGCTCTTCAGAGGTAAGGGAGGAAAAATAGGATAGGCAAAAATTGCGTATGTCAAGGTTACTTTGTGAAAGCGAGAAAGAATTCACCTAGCAAGTAAGAGAGAAAATATTAAAAAGTTAGGAGGTATAGAAAAGGAAGATAGCAGTTTGGTAGCCTAGCATTTTTCCAGAAGCACCTTCAGGTTCTTGATACCTTTAAATAAGTAAAAGCAACATTAAGGCAACTTCTACATAAAGACCATGATTTCCAGGGCTGCATGATTTAAGAGAGCACCCGCTCATTTGGAAGCACTTGTGCTTCTGAATCACTTCAGGCTTTTTTTTTTTTTTTTTTAAAATCAAAATCTGTGTAAAGCATAAGTTATTCTAACAAAAACTTCTCAAAATGAACAAGACTCAAAAAATATTCATAAACCAATCTTAAAAACAAGTCTGTAAAATTCTTTATTGAATATATATATAGTTATATGACTGTGAAGAAATCAACATAGTGGAATATAAAACAGTCAAGGGAGATAATTGTATACAGCGTGACAAGTAGTAACATTAAAAAACTTGTTTTGAAATTTTTTTTGAAGCAGCAGCTTATTTTAGAGTAGAGGTATATCTAGGTTAGGTATAAATACCTAGAAAAGGGAGCAACACTGCAAATGCTTCAGATTGAGAATATAAAACCAGGGGAAGATAGAAAAGCTCTTCAAGATAGAGAAATCGAAGGAACTTAAAATAACAAACATGCACAGGAAACAAAACAAGACTGAGAAAGTGTGTTATGAATCACCACCCCTCTAGAGCTGTTTCCACTCTCCTGGATCACTTAATTTGATTATTTAGATTGTTAGCCCTAGAATATTTGGGCTCATAATATTTACCTAACACAAACCCAGGTTATCACCAGATTTGTAGCATACAGAGAGTGGGTAACACAATAAAGAAACTTGGAATGCCAGAACATCAGAAAAGCAGTGAGAGAGTAGAGCAGGTTAAACGTGCATGTCTTATGATATGACAGCACACAAACTACATATGCAAAAGGATTACACAAATCAAGAAACTGTAAGTGGTTCTGCCTTAAAGATACAAATAAAACTGACTTTCATTTCTGGGAACCACATTGTCTTCAACTTGATAATCTCCTTGGAAAGTTAGAGAACAGCAACAAGTTGTTCATAATTTTCAATTCTTACTGATAAAACAGTTATGTTTACTAGCACAGCTTAAGAGAAGCACAGAAGAAACACACTCAGTCATTAAAGAACCACCAGAACTAATTTTTTCTTTTAACTGTGCTTTCCATTCTGAGAACCATAATCAATATAAAGCAGTCTTACCAGCACTGGAAGTTAACAGCCTTCAGGCATGGTGGTGTCAAAGGAAATTCCACCCACTGCAACTATTACCCTCCCATTCTTCCATCCTCATGATACCTTCCGTCACTCCCCGCCCCCAGAACAAAAAACTCAGAAAACAAGCAGAAGACAAAATGACCAAAGACACAATACTCCCAAAGGAGACCTAAAAACCCCTCCAGTTTCAGCTACCGTCCCATATAGGTTCAACTTAATAGAGAATAAAAATACATAAATAGGATAGCATTCTATGAAGTAGCAGCTTTGCCTATTCATACCTCAGTATATAGTTGCTACTTCACATATTGACCAGGCATCAAAAGCAGACAAACCAGCAAAGTAAAACTCCACTAATTGACTCAATTCATAATAGAAAGGTCATAAATTAAGGTCCGATTCCTGTTCTGCTGGACACTGAATTAACTACTACTTGTACAAATTATCTAATCTACAACTTGGCACACAAGTTAGCCTAAGGAAGTCTACGTAAAGACATGCCAATAATAGTTTTATTTCATATTAAAAAATTTACATTTCTCTGTTTACTGTGTATATAATATTTTCTTTGCACCTTTAAGGGGTTTTTTATATTTGGAATCTAAGTTATGATTACAGCAGAATAAACTATAATCATCAAAATAAGGGCTTTACTGCAATTTTGCAGGGAACTGGTAACTTCTACAAGATGCTTCATGGAACAACATTAAGATTAACAGTAAGTACAGATGCTTTATGCTATATTCTTATTTAGGTAAAGTACATTTAATAAATGATACTACCACTATATGTGCCAATAATCTTGTCTTTTACAAGTCTCTCAACTCAAATTAGGTTCATTTTACTCCCTCCGACACTATACAAGCTATTTGAATTACAGCACTCTTCTACGGTGCATCAGGATGACAATAGGACTTTCAAGATCATAATAAATCTTTTGGTTTTCTATCACTATCAAATATCTTTGCATATACCTTAAGTAACCCTCTATTAAAGAAAGTATCCATTAAACATTAGCAAGTGAAGTTTAGCAAAAGATATTAAGGTCTTAAATTCTAGTATAGAAAATAAAATTATACATGGGAAAAGAAATCCCAGGTCTTTTTTTTCTTTTTACCACTCTCTTGAGCAAGAGACTTCAAGTTTTTTCCCCAACTATTTGTTGATTTTTAGTTTTTAGAAATCACAATCTGAGAATTGTAAACAATACCTTCGCACATCACAAAACCCAAGATAAATAGCAAGCATAACATGGAATGTTTATATTTCATTTTCTAAAACAAATCTATTGGAACACATTCATATTCTAAACATGAACAACTCTGGACAGAATGCATATAAAGTTATAAAAAGGAACCAGTTATATAGATAGATAACAAAACAAAGAAACCTCTTTGGAAGATAAGAAATGTTCCAAAGCTACTGCTTTTGTTTTTCTGCAAGTCATACTACCATATTTTTTTAATATCAACTGGGAGAGTGGATAAAACTCACTGTTCACACAAAGGGGTTCCTTGCTCTCTTCTGTTCCCTTCTCCTGCACAAGTTAACTGGAGATAGTATTCCCACCTTTTTCAAGGATTCCCTGCAATTACCTGGCTCCTTCACAGCAGGGACCAATTTTTCCACTTCCTTCGGGTTAAGCTCTCACTTTTTCCTCAGGCTATTAGGCATGTCTCATTCCCTGTCACACCAGAAGTTTTCTGTGTGTATTGCAAGTCTCTCCCTTGCCAGAAACCCCTATTCCCATCTCAAATGCTCCATCTGCTCCCTTCTATACCATGTCCCCACTTTCCTACCAATAATAGACTGCTCTACAAGTACCCCAATGGGTTCTAGGTGTACTTCCACACTGCCGCCCTCCATACAGCTCATTCCTCCATCATTATTCTCTAACTGGATACTGTTTTTCAAAAACAGATGTAAATATATTAAAGCTATTGGAAAACTGCAGTTTTAAGTAAGCGTGGCTATGGTAGAATATTTCCACTGCATCATCCAAAAAAGTTAGTTTGATCTGTGATCAACTCCAGAAATGCATGATGTCACGTCTTTGCCAAATGGATGTTCAGGCTGCACGTAACACACAGTTTAACTTAACTGGAAAGTGAAAAAGGAAAAAAAAAAAAACAAAAGAAAGAAAAAAACCAAACACCAACACAGTTCTTTCCACTACCGCCTAGGAAATTCCCTGAAACAACCCACCAATCAAACCTCATATTCAAAAGTTACCAGACTTAATGACATCACAAACTTAAACAAAATGCACGCAGACCTATGTGGATGTACAAATCCAACATAAAAGCAATACCATTTATCTCTTACACTGAATAGGAAAATATTTTTCTCAAATTCTATGAAGTATATTTACATCTTACTACAATAACTAACAGCTCATTATACCAAGCTCTTTCATCTAGTTCACAAAAAGACCTCATGTTAACCACTCAATTATACCAGCCAACAGCTTTAGTAATAAAGATACTCGCCGTACAAAATATCTGGGCTGTTTTGTCTTCCCATCAAAAGCTATTTTCTTCAGTGCCAGGAAGGCCTGAACATAACCATTACAGAAACAAGGGGTTTATTTTGCAATTTGAAAGCAAATAACAGCAGCAACAATAAATGCAGTCAGAAACTGCAAATACAATTTTCAGCAGAATTTCAGAATCTCAGGTAATCTGCTGTATAGCCCATTCTGACACATCAATATTACACACACTCTAAAAAAATTTTAACGACTTAACCACCTTGCCGTAAGTGCTAATGAATGATTCTTCACTTCCTGGATAGGAACAAGTGAGACTATGCAGCAAAGAGAGGCCTGAAGCACTTTTTAATCTGGTCACATGGATATATGAAGCGTACCTACTAGTACCATATGCCTTCCTGATTATATTTCAAATTTACTCTTCTGCCTTCATAAACATCACTCATACAATTCACATGTCACTGCCTAGTCAGTCTTGAAAATGCTTCACTTTTAAGAGTTTAAAAATAGATAAAATAAAGACTATATTTAAACTTTTAAATAACTAATATTTTAAAATCAGCATGCATATTAAAGGTTGAAGCGGCCTTCATTTTAAACAAGATTAAAAAACCTCTGCCTAGATCCTGGATTTTTCATGTCTAAACCTCTTATCTTTCACACTGCCTCATTTCACTCTATAAAATGAAACCTGACAATCTGAAGCACAAAAAGGTTTATTATTGAAAAACTTTCTGAAACATCTGTTTTCAAAACTGCTCATCTATTACACAGGAACAGAGTAACAACATTTCTAGAAGTACTCTACAAGTCTAATATGGTTAAGATAGCTAAAAGTTTCCTTAAGTATTATTGAGTATTCCTTCAGTCAGTGCCTCCCAATAACTGATTCTGTTGGTGAATAACAGTAAATGTGAAAAGTCTCAAAAAAAAAAAAAAGCGCCTTGCAAGTTACGTGAAAATTACCCGCTCTGTGAAAAAGATGGACATTAATTAGTGCTCTGCCTGAGGGAAAGATTACTACATAGGCCCAACGACAACCTGTTACGTTTGCCCTACCAGCTAGTCAATCAGCAATTATATACCAGTCAGCAAAACAGCGAATATCTCCAGCTGAAACATTTTTTCAGTGCTTCTTGCCTAGTCAGTAAGAGGATGGAGCAAAGGATAAACAGCTAAAGAAGAGCAAAGATGATGTAAGAACAGAAGACCAGAGGTAACTTCTATGTGAGAGCACAAAAATGCAAGACAAATTCACAAGGGTGAACAAAAAATCCCTTCATATAGCTTTACTACTAATATTTCTGCTAAATATCTTATTATAATTGCAAGATCTACCACTGTTCTCTAAATCAAAATCTGATAATGAAACTATTTCAGATTTAAATGTACTTCCATAATAAACCTTCCAGTAAACAATATTTAAATCATTTCCGTAATCCAGCACTACTTACCATTTACTACAAACTGTTTGTAAGTAAATATTGTAGTTCAGCAGTAACACATCAGTGAGCTGCAGATGCATCTTCACTGCATTCAGATCAGCTGATTTATTCCCAAATCCACGTATCTGCTTAGGTCTAGCTTCAGTACCCGTGGCCCAATGCTAAGCCCTTTTACTGTGTTTATAGTTAACTGAACCATCATTTTTTCTTTTAAAGTCATATCAAATGTTTCTCAGCACTGTAATAAGACTAGCTGCTCCAGAGAACTCTGGAGAAATACATCCATCCTTTCAGCACGTCTGAAGTTAGGGAAAGGCACAAGAAAATTACCAGCATTCACATGCTGATAATAGTCTTTGTTCTAACTGTAAATCTGGAGGATAACTAGACTTGAATGCAGCCTATTATTGAGCCAGCTGACTCGAGCTTTCTCAAAAGTCGTAGACAAACTTTAGCACAGTAGTGGGAACTTAGCACAACTCCCAGGAAAAACTGGAATTACAGACCAATGAGACACCTACCAGTCCTAGGGTTGCTGCACTCAATTCTCTTTACTAATACCACTGAGCTGAAAATGCCACCTGGTTATCCTAGGTATCAGTTTGGGTTTTGCGTTTTCGTTTCTGGGTTGGGTTT
>NW_009258671.1:2169021-2172109 GCF_000687185.1 Egretta garzetta | reverse complement strand
ACGAAATACATAAGCCTGTCTATGTATGTGGAAATATCCAGTTAAAATTCACCCTAAGTTTCAGGGCATCAATATTCAACATTATACTTGTTTCTTGTGTTGTTATAAATACTTACAAATTTCTTACAGTAATGCCCCAAATTATTTATTCTGTTAGCAGATACTCTCAAAATACATTCAAAATGTCAGTAATAGGATTTGCTGAACAGTAGCTATATTTTGATCATATGCAAGATTTTCCTTTTCAGCTATTTTATTTGTAGTTTATTTTATATTTGATACCACTAAAACAAAAAACAAAGAGATAACACATTAATAATTGTGGAGAATGATAAAGACCATACACAGGGAAAGGGGAATTTGATCACTTGTGGAATTCAGGCACTCTCACCACACCCTCTTATTTATTCAAATTTTCTAAAGAGGAAACAAGAAAAAAAATCCCAAGCCTAGGGGCATGATCTGAATGTTACCAAACCTGCCTACAGCAGAAGAATCTTTACCAAGTATACCTTTCTACCAGCTTCCTCTTGCTTAACCCAGGGACTGTAAATTCAAGCATGTAAGTTCAACTGCTTTCTTTCCTTTTCTCTCTCTTTGCTCCCCAGGTAATCTTAGTCTACCACACATTGTGAAGACAAGACACAGGTAGCCAGCAAAGGTCATGAAGTACTATACAATATACTTTTTTATATATTAAAAAAAAAAAAAAATCACTTAATAGATAGAATATCATTCTCTAATAGTTACAGAACTTACATTTTAATGCAGAGGCGGCCAAATCAATGAATGATTAATTCTTTAAGGATTTTAATATATTATCATAAACCTGTACCTCCACCTATAAGTATAAATTGTCCCCAGCTCTTCCTTGGTATTTCACCATCCCACCTCACGCACTCTTTAGCTCCCTACCTTTTGCAACACTCTGCTTGTCTGTCTCACCATCTAAAAGGCCAAAGATTATGTAGTGACTGGCTTCCAAGCAGCAGCAATAATTTTGATCACTAGGTCAAGCAAATGACTTGCTGGATTACAGGTAGCAAAAATAATAAAGCGTTCTCCCATGCTGCAGCAAGGAGCACACACAAAATGAAATTTTCTATCACCAGGAATACGAAATGGCACTCTTGGTAACACTGCTCTTTTCCTACCCAACTCAACAAGCAGGCTTTGAAGTTACAGCATAAAATTCCCTCTCAGCACACCAAGTTTTCAGCCTGGAAGTTCAAGATAAAACTTTGCAAAGGTTAAAAACAAGAAGCAGTCCTTTTTTAAACCACTAAATGCAAAGAGTCCCACTCCTGCAACTGAGTCTGTACCAATGGTACTGGAAAGGAGCAACGATGAGTACACACATAGATTTAACTGTGTGACTACAGCAAAAGAACCATGAGAACAATGACAGAGAAAGAAAGTAGCACGCTAGCACTGGAGTGCACAAGCAAGACATAACGACACCGTACTTCCAGAAAACCCCTGCAGGTTATTTCTGTCATTTCCTCAATCCACAAATTGACATGCACTCAGATAAGATCAGGATCAGATTTAGATTTTAATCCAATGAAAAACAAGAAACTATTATCCTAAAACTCCATTATGTACCTGTTGTTTTTCTAGAAGTCTACTCTCATACTTACGCAATTTCATGTAAAATCTCAGCTTTTTAAGAAACAAAACAAACAAAACCCCAACACATACCCGCCGTTTCCATCTTGTACAAGTTTGGAAGAAAGAAAATGTAACTCTTAAGAGTCTCAGTAGTCTGATGGAAACCAAAGAACTGAATTTTTTTCTCTTGTCTTAAGACTTCTAGGCCAATTATATGGTTTTGGGGAATTGACTCACAAGGGTTTGTTTTGTTTGTTTTTAACACTTGAGGTTAGATGTAGTGATGCCCCACTTCTGCAACATGGGTATTCGTACAGCTACACAGAATTTGATCTAACATGTATTCAAAGTACAATTCTGGACCAAAGCACGTAATTCTTCACACTTAACAATGAAACTATCTTAAGAAAGTACAAACAAAATTGTAGTTGTTCCTTAACTGTATCTCTAACAAGGAAGTATGGTACTTTTTAATGCAAAACAAATAAAAAAATAGCACAAATTTTTTAAACTATTTGAAAGGACTAATTAGTAAAGGGACATACAGCATTTTAAGATCGCTCATACGTCCATTTTTCATCCTATTTTCAGTTTGTCAATTAAATCATTGCACACAAGATCCAAGAAAACTACTTCATAAGCCATGTTCTTTGAAATGCTTAGTAAAGCTAAACCAGACCTGAAAGGTAGAATTCAACCATTTGTGAGAATTTGGATGTGCCTTTCCACAAGAATCAAGCTAAAGACTCGGTAAAAACAGATACATACAAAAACCTAATAAATACTCTTTAGATTTGCTATTACAGAACACATCCAAAGATGACTTTGAGCCTCAAATTACTGAGTCCCGATTAATAATGTGCATGCTTTTATTACTTGTGCACTCCTAATACGGAAAGGCTGGTCTCCTTTTTATTTTAGTAAACTAGATTCCCCCCCCACTTACGACTTAAGAGGTTACCTACCACTCGGCTTTCTGCCTCTAGTGCAGAGACCCCAATGCGGGTGCCTGTAAAAACCACATCCACAGTTCGTTTCCCACCCTGAGGCTTTGATACACCCCGCCTGTGCGTTAGGCAAGGTACAACCCTAAAGAACCCCAAAAGCAGCACCTGAAAAAAGCCAGCAGCTTCTGAGGAAAGCAGCTACCCAATATCGCCACCTGAACAGGCAGCGCCCCGCGCTCAGATGGCAGCGGGGGCCGCTCCGAGGCCCTCCCAAAGCAGCACCTGAAAAAAGCCAGCAGCTTCTGAGGAAAGCAGCTACCCAATATCGCCACCTGAACAGGCAGCGCCCCGCGCTCAGATGGCAGCGGGGGCCGCTCCGAGGCCCTCCCTAAAACGCCTAACGCCGACGGCTGCAGCTCCTCTGCCGCCCGGGTGCGGGGGCGGGGGGCGGGTCGCGCCCCCTCCTCCCAAAAGCAGCGGGCTGGCTTTCGGAGGGGTCCTGGAGGGGCAGAAGCCGTGCGGGGGCGGAG
>NW_009258671.1:2149010-2167755 GCF_000687185.1 Egretta garzetta | reverse complement strand
AAGCTGGGCAGCCTGAGGCCTGCGGGGCTGCCGGAGGGAGGGGGCCAAGAGACCGGGAGCCACGGCTGAAGAAAACTTCGTGACGTTTGTGTGCGTGAGGGGAAAGCGGGGGTGGGTAAGCTGGGCAGCCTGGGGGCTGCGGGGCTGCCGGAGGGAGGGGGCCAAGAGACCGGGAGCCACGGCTGAAGAAAACTTCGTGACGTTTGTGTGCGTGAGAGGAAAGCGGGGGTGGGAGGAGGCTGTAGGGACTCCAGGGCTGACTGGACTCGTCGTAACTAAAATAGGGGGGAAACGAAATGCAGAGGTTAGGAGAAAAGGAGGCACGAGGCTCCTCAGCAAAGAGAGCTACCGGCTGCAGGTCACGATGTGACATTACCCAGTGAGAACTGTCAACAGACGAAGCTCAGCTGAGAGACAAAGGAGGCAGAAAAAGGTTTTCAGCGGTACTGACAAAAAGGAGTGAAAAAGCAGTCGTGCTATGCAGCGAAGAGAGAGAGCAAAGAGAATGAACTAGATGTGGCCTTAAACCTCCATTTGCAGTACAGAGGCATGTCGGCTACAGGGCAAAAGCAGTATGACTAAAGGGGAATGCAAAATATAGGTTACTGCATTTAAATGGAAGTAAACACAAAGAGTTTAATGTACCAAAACTGGGGAAATTGGTTAATTTTTTTCTCATGAACCTAAATCTGGCTCTGGAGGCATGAGGTTAGTAAATTTGTTGAATTGGGAATCGCGCCATCTGAAAAAAACCCAGCTGTGTATGTGTAGAAGGGGAAAGGTGAAAGTATCTGACCAGAATGATTGTCAATCATATACAAGACTT
This sequence comes from Egretta garzetta, assembly GCF_000687185.1. Lineage (NCBI taxonomy): Eukaryota > Metazoa > Chordata > Aves > Pelecaniformes > Ardeidae > Egretta > Egretta garzetta. The sequence goes on along the minus strand of NW_009258671.1, from coordinate 2,166,929 downwards.
TAGAACAAATGATGAAAATTAAATTAACTTTAATACTAATGTAAAATGGGATAAAGTTTACTAAAGGCAGATCACGCCAGACTAACATGACAGGCTTTTTGGCAAGGGTCTCGCCTACATGGACATCAAGAAAGCGTTTGATAAACTGCCACGTGGAAGCGATTAGCAGGAGTTTCTAGGATGAGGATTTGCAATAGAAGAAGAAGGTGGGTAGAATCTGAACGCAGAGATGAAATCAGGTGTTTTGACAAATTATTGGAGGGTGATGAGGGTAATTTAAGCACAAAATGTTGTTCCACGTGAATTTTAAATGTCTTCTATACATCTGTCAGTCTTAACTCTCACAGAGCTTGCCACATTGAAAGAAAAAATGGTGAAGCGATGGTAGTTTAGTTTAAAAACAAACTACAAAACACGGAACCACAAGTTGGTCCAGAAAAACATTGTGCGTTCTGCGTAATAGGAAGAACATCATCGATTCAAGTTACAGCAGGCGTGCCTGGCGTATCCGCAGAGATCCGAGATTCCGGCAGAGCTTAACTGCGTAGGATTAAGATCCAGGAAGGGTGCTCCTAAGACCGGCGTTAGCATAGCTGGAGATGGCTCCCAGCCCACCAACAGATGTAGCTGTTAGCAGCAACAGCAGCAGCAGCCCCTGGTGCCGCAGCATCAAAATGGAATGCCACAGTGCTGAAACAGCAACACGACTAGAAACCCTAGAAACAACTCCGTTAGAAAGTGGAAGTGGTAAGAATGCTTAAAAAAAAAAGGAAAAAAAAGACGAGGACAGCTGTAACGCTGTTCCATCTGTACAATGTATGTAGCCTTCCTCTATGAACTCCACCACAACAGCCGCCAACCCTGGAGCTTCTGCATCCTCTTTCTGCCTTTCCCCCTCCCTGCCGGTAACAACCTGCTCTCTGCTTCACCCTTCACTTGGGAAGGCGTGGCACCCCCGGGTGGGTGGTGCTGTCACCAGCCTTATCAAACACGAGGCGTGAGGTTTCAAAAACGAACGACACCCGTTGATTCAGTCAGAAGACGGCAGCAGATGAAGCAATTCCTATGCCTCCTCTACCCATTGATTCCCTTCTGGAGTTCGCTGCTGTGCGTGGGACAGAATCAGAGAGGGGTTGAGTAACGAGAAACCAAGAATATATAAAGGACCTGGGTAAAAGACACCTTTCACAACCTAAGAATATGGGAAAAAAAGGAGAAAAAATTATCTCGGAGAACTCCCTGTAGCCTCATGTAAATTGGGTCGTGTGTGCACGCAAGGCTCCTTGTGTTTGCGCACGGAAAGCAAGCAGGGTGATTCAGACCTCCCACTTTCCACTTTCCTAAGCAGAGCGGTAGAGACGCCAGCTCATTAGGTAATTTGTGTATTCAAAGAAGGTCAGGGAAGGAAACCTCAGGACACAAATGAATAGGAAGGACGGTGTGAACCTGCCTAATGGAAATCACTTAGCATTTGAGCAAGAGATCAGTTCCAAAGGGGTCGCTACTGCAGCACTCGGTCATCACAGAAACACTCCGTGACAAATCTCTTGGTGTCCTGCTCTCAGTTTTTCAAAACCACAAAAGTCTGCGTCCAGGCTTGGTCCTTGAGCGCTGTCATAAAGTCCTAATCGAGCGCCAGCAGCAATGATTACGTGAGTCTCTTGTTACTGAGCTTTCTCTGTACAAAAATATCCAGCTTAGCGAAGGTAAATCTCCTTTTTCTCCAAGGTTTTTGACTTTTCAAACCTGTTGAAAGTGAAGATCTGTCTGGGAACAGGTGAGCCTAGAACTTGCAAAGACATCTAAGTCATTTGCATTTGAATGGTCTGATAAAAGCTCAAAGCAGAAGACAGGCTCTTAGGAAATCCTTAGGAAAAAAGAGCTTAACGCACCCATTTACACTTTGAGAGTGGATCTCACCCTGTCGTTCACGGCAAGGGGTTTCTGGTGTGCTCAGTCTACGTGGTGTTGATGACCTTACAACCGGGACGGTGCTTTACAGCTGAGGCATTTATGTTGAGGCACACTAATCTGTGGTGCCCGGAAGACATTCTCAACAAAATACAAAATAAAAAACAAAAGGCAGTAGAAAAACTAGAAGACGCTTGTTCACGGGCAGACTCCAAGCAGAAGCGTTCTCCACCAGTGCAAGAACAAACAACATTGCAGGCACAGCAGAGCAGGGAGAAGAAATTAAGATTTTATTCTCTTACCTGAGGAACGCCAGGGCGCATGACACTGACAGCAGAATCAATAATGAGCACACTCCACAGAAGTAGCTGCTTCTTTTCTTGAGTCACAACAATTTTGCTCTTTTGTGGGGTTTTTTTGAAGGACAGTGAGGTGAGATCATCATCAGATTTCATACATGTAAGGCGGGGATTTTTGACCCTTTTTTCCTAACATTTATCAGCATCATAATACTATGACATACAGTATGTAAGCAAAACACTTCAAAACAGAAAGGCCTACAGAAAGAGAAAAAGAAATGCCATCGGCTTAAGATACAGCAGAAGTGACATCCCGCCTTGCACTTGTTAGGATAGCAGGGGAAATTCGGTAAAACAAAACATTCTCCTGCCCCTGCCTCCACATGCACTTCTGCCTGCTCTGCAGCCTCTGGAAACTGCACCCTTCCCTCCTCTCCACCCCACCCTTCTCCATCCAGATTCAAGCTCTGGAGGAAGAGGCTGCGATCTCCTGTTGCTTCAAGTACGCACCCAGCAGCCGGTTCTCACCCTTCCCTTCAGACCGGACTGAAACTGCCTCGTTCTGCAATTCTGGCCCCACCCTCTCCTGCAGCACCCAGTTAATTCTCCCTTTAAACTCAGCTTCTACGCTATTTTCTTTTTAAAGCTGCCTTTAATCTTTCCCCATATTATTTTGCTTAGAAACCATGACTATAGGGAAGTTCAAGCCTTGCATAGGTTGGGCCGACCAAAGGAAGGCTGCTGGGAACAAACACATGCTGGGGCGGGGGTCCCTCCTCTCCCCCTGTTGGGCAGTGAGCCCTCGCTGGCGCTGGTTTTGTGAAACACTTTGCAGTAATATTCTAGAATTCCAGGTACTGCTTGGGTCCTTCTTCCCCCTCTTCCCTGGCCATGCTTTGTTACAGTTCTCACGGTGACACACTGCTGCTTCTGTTGTGCCAGCACAGTCGCCTCTAAATTCATGCCGTGAGCGAGACCAAGGAACTGCTTTTGGTGGTAACTAGGAGAAAAAAAATAAAATGGCATTCTGTTGCCGTTGGGCCGTGAAACTTCAGAAAACTCTGGCCAGCTCAGTTAAACGTAACTGTGCCCATGCTAGCGATGGGGAAAAAAGAAACAGAAAAATTAAGAAATTATTAAGGTGACACAAAGGACCAGGAATCAGGTCAGGAATGGAAACCCCCATTCTGTCATTCTGGAGCTCATCCAAAAGCACATCCTAATGTTCATTGTATTTGCATTTGTATTACTGTAACAACTTGCACGCCCAGTAGAGATGAGGGTGTCTTTGCATTAAGCACGAACAGTAAGAGGAAGCCCATCTTCCATAGATGCTCTGATATAATGGAAAGGAATCAGATATTTTACAAATGCATAAAACCTCTTCCCTAAAATGCACACTAATTGATGTTAAATTTGCTGTCACATGATATTGGAGGAAAACACAAGAAGCAAAACAAGAAAGCATGAAGATTTCTTGTAAGTGAAAGATATAAAGCTTTGAGTTCGAGGCATTAGACAGCCTCATTATATGGTTCATTTATGTGCTTTACAGCTTGTTGCAAAAACTGAAACATAAGCACAGAATTTCAAATCTATACTGTTCAGCTATGATAAGCTACTAGTTGTTAGAGACACCACTAAGAACCAGCTCAGAATTTGCTTCAAAAGCAAAAGTGCAACACTTCTGCACTGGTATATTTAGCTGAATATTAATCCTGTCACCCCATGTCTCTCAATTTTTGTGAGTTCCAGGGACTTGCCTAAGTATATGCTAAAAAATATGTCATCCTTTTCTTTGGAATTACTCAGGAAGTTTTCCAAATGCCACATTAGCTGATGCAATATATTGTATGAACAGGTAAAACAATAATATATACAGTAGTCTACAAACAAATAGAACATCTTTTCTCTTTCATGAATATTGTCAATATTTTTTATACTATGATTCAAAGAAAAAAATATAAATTATCAGCAACATTTTCTTTTCCTCCTGAAGTATCGTATACCTCCTTGTGTACATTTTTTACTTGGCAGGGTTTGCTCTTTTTCAATAATAGGCAGCCAAAATTCTTAAGTAAGTCTCAGAAGAATCAACGTTCTTAAAGGGTACAATTTAGATTAACTTTAACCAGAGATAATTAACATACTTGCTTCCAGATTAAAGAGTCTTTACATGCTGTTAATTTGGGGAATGTGTGTTTTCTACATTCTTATGCAAAACAGAGCTGGATTCCAGCTTTAAATGAAGGTGTGCGCCCAACCACAAATACAGGGTTGCCACCAGTATGGCCATTTTTTTCCTGCATGTCGGTTCCTACAGAGCATTACAATAAAACCAGGGGGAGGTCATCCCAACGGAGGGGACAATTCCGCACAAGGAGACTGGGAAGTAAATCCCAGCAGTTTTTTTTCTAAAAACGTAGATGTGAAGTCAAGAGCAGAGTCTTTCTTTGCACACATGGAGATTCCCTTCAAACCGTAAAAGTAATCAAGATCTTGCATGTTGCAAAACCGGTGTGTAACCATTACAACCAAACAGAAATGCATAATGAATTGAATGCTAATTAAATACAAATCACAGCTTGGAAGGAGTACAAGTTTAGAGCAGCTTTTCCACATTCATCTAGGATTACTTTAAAATTCCCCTTCTTCGATTTGTGGTCATAACGAGAATAGGCTTTTTCATAGAACAGCCTTACTTTTTTTTAAATTAATATTTAATAAAATGTAAATGAAAATTCCCTTGCAGAAATCTAGTTATAATGTTTGTGCTTTTTTTCCCCTTTTTATTCTTGAAAGAATCCCTTGTCTTTCCAAGATCAAGCTCTTGTGAACACATGTCCTTCCAACCATGGTTCTCAGCTTTCCAAAACATGCTGCGGTGGGCCCAGCAAGGGCCCCTGAAGATAATTAAGATAATAAAGCTAATTAAGATAAATAAAATCAATTTAAATATAAGAAAAAACTTTTTCACTGTGAGGGCTGTCAAGCAGTGGAAGAGGTTGCCCAGAGAGGTTGTGGTGTCGCCATTCCTGAAGATATTCAAAACGCACCTGGACATGGTCCTGAGCAGGCTGTGCTAGCTGACTCTGCTTTGAGCAGGGGGCTTGGACTCAGTGATCTCCAGAGGTGTCTCCCAACCTCAACCTTTCTGTGATTCTGTAAAGCTGAGATATTATTCCCACGTTACACGAAGACACAGGCGTTGTCAAATCTGCAGAAACAGTAAATATTTTTCTGCGTTCCCAGATACAACCATGTGCCCTGGCTTTGCCCCAGCTTCACCTGGGGATGAAAACCACATTCACACTGGTCATGCTTTGCACCATGATTTCTAAAGATGGGGAGGGAGCCCTAGTCAGGAGCCACAGAAGCTGAGCTGAGCTGCATGACTGGGGCCAAGTAGTGAGTCCCTGGGGACAAGTGGAGATGCAGCCTAAAAGACTGATGGCTGCATTCAGAATTCCCGTGAGAGCGTGTATGACAAGTTAGGGTTCTGCTAAATCCTGTGATGTAAAAAGTGGTGAGCAACCAAGATCATGGATTTTCCGTGACTGCCAGATCTTGGCATGCTAGAGAGTTAAGGGAGAGAAGTTTCCCTTAAGAGAGGTGTTTGTCATGCAGTCTGGTCAGCCTTGGCCAAGACACTGTCATGGAGAGGGTGTCAAAGTCCAGATGTCCCAAAGCCTTAACAGCTGGATGATTCTTCTTCTCTCCCCACTGTTCTGCCTAAGTCACAAGAAAATCTCAGGTCATGAAGTGTTTATCAAACAGCTAGAAATACACAGCATTAGTGTATTTAAATACAAATTATTATTTGGTAGGCTTGAGCACAAGCAAATACCTGAATTTCAGAAAAGTTCAGATTTGCATCCAAAAAACTAGCCTTTCCATTATTATGGTGTTCACTGGACAGCAGAAGTCATACGCAAAGTAACAGGAACTAATGTAACAATTACAAAACCAGCAGGACGACTTTATTGTCGTGTGCCACTAACGACAAATATTTATTACGGATAGTGTATTTACCTGCTGAGCTATTAAAACGATGTTTCCAGTTCATAACTTCAACCCTTCCCAATAAGACCAAGGATCTGTCATCTTCGTGGAAAATAAGCCAAGTCCACAGAAGTACAGCGTCCCTCCCTATTCTCAATCAAATCTGAGAGAGGGGGACATTGATGAGAACAACCTACTTTCCTGTGCATGGCATTCACTGAATGTAAAAAGGGGGTTTCAGCAGGGCTGAGAAAGTAGCTGTTGTCATGACAGCACTGGGAAGCCCAGGGACTGAAAAGATCTTCATCAGCTCACTGCAGCGATTCTGTGCCAAAGGAACTGTGCTGCCTGGCTGCATACTGACAACAGAACCAGGGGAATGCCTGCTTCTCACACCTCCCTGGTTTTACTCTGCAAACTTCCCACCTCTTGCCCTCTGAGGCTGGAATATAGTTCAATCTGGCAAAAATGGAACCGTCCTGCCCCTCTCCTCTCCCTTTCAGTACTCCCCATACTTTCTCTTCATCTGTCTGGTCTAGCAGGGGCAGCACCTCGCCTTCCTGTACCACCTTTTGCCCCCCTCTGGCAACAAAAAAGCCACATAGAAGACAGCAGTCACCTGCAGAGAACCTATACCAATACCAGCACGTTCTGCAACCCAACTCCACCGACGTAACAACTGCCGCTCCTGTTATCTCAGTGTTACGGGCCAAGCACGTCTGTATGCTGTGACGTTTGCTCGGCAGCTTTGGGGCAGGAGGCTGAGAGGATTTCTGTGGCAGTACCAGCTGCTTGGGACCGTACTCTTGACAATGGTGGGATCTTACCTGGCCAGCGCTGGCTGTTCCATTCCAAGTAAATGCATTGTCCTTCACACTGCAGTTAGGCAACCTGCCATCCGTGCCAGCTGCCCCACTGTAATCACCACAAGCACCAGTCTTGGGGCACCTATGAGACTGTCCCATTCACAGCGAAGCTTTTCTTTTACTGACATGAGTGAAAATCCTTGCTGCATGGCTGAGATCCTCATAATGTAAACAAGGAAGAAGAAAGTAAGGTCTTTTTGACTGTGCCCACGTTGCTCAAGTTCCAATACTGTTTATTTGAAGCACCAGGAAATATAAGCATGAACATTTGGAAACTTGCATTATGCTCCTGATGATCATCACTAATGGAACAGAAACCGCGATCGCGCGCTTTACATCTAATCTTGCAACACCCACCCTTATTGCAAATTAAATGTGCGCTCTCAGATGAACTCTACAAGCCTTGTCTGAAACTTTGGCCTCTTTGATATTGATTGCAAAATTCCTATTGACCTCAGTGGGGCCAGAATGTCAAACTCAGCCTGAGAGCTGGGGAGCTAAGGGATTTTGAGGAATTCATAGCAAATCCTGACATTGTCAGCCTATGGAGGATGGCTGCTAGGAGGTGGGGACTCAGCATGTATCACACAGGAGAGTCTAAGTTGCACTGTGACCCTTCCGTAATTCAGAATTTAAATAGTTCAGAGGGTCCCTCTCTCAGGAAGCCTGGAATACATTGCAGAAATGGGAGACCTAAATCCTAAATTAGCTTAATGCCCCAATGACGTGCCCTACAGATGTGCTGCATGTCTTATAGCAGGCAAAGCAGCTATTCCCCTCTCCTGAAGTCTATTCCCAGCTCAGTTGCTCACAGACTCTCCAAAGCAACTGCCTCTATAGGAGTGGGCAAACCATTTCATCATTCTGTTATGCAGCAATTTCACCATGGCTAGGATGTGCATAAGAGTCTCTTTCCCGGGATTGCTCTGAGGTGTAGTTGTCTGTCTTTGAACCCTTCCAGGGAAAGCTGTTGTTATACACACACGTGGAGTGCTCTCGATAGAGGTGGGCCTAGTTTTTAATCACATAACGCTTTTGATTCTACTCAGTTTCTTAAAACTTCTTTCTTTCGGTGAAGATGAACATTTATTATGTGCTTAATGATTTTTGCCTAGTCACACATTTAAACTGTATTCAGGAAACAAATACTGCCCAGTACTTTTCCTAGGTAGTTCAGTGCCCCCAGCCAACCTACTACACTACTTAAAACAGAGTAAATGTGGAACTATAAAGTCTTACCAAGCTGTTGCTATAGAGGCCTACTATCAGATCAAATGGCAGCAGTTTGGCTGTATGTTACCTTTAACTAGATAATTTATCAGAAGCATCATCTTTATGGCTGAATTTCTAGCTGGGTTTGGCAATGCTAAGTATTTACTTCATCTTGGTGAAAAGTGGATTCAGCTATTTAAAGCCCAGAAAATACAGGAAATATAACACCTTAGAGCAAGATGAAAAAGATCCAGTTTTAAATGTGGTGCATCTCACAACAATTGATGCCTACGTCTTCACATAAAACTGGGGACTCTTGAGAAAACGGTTTGATTTAGGCTGTGCTAGTGCGTTAAGAGGTACAACAAAGAGGCATGTGTTACAGAAGCGTAACTCAGGCACTGAAAAGTGTTAAGGTGTCAGCTCTGCAGAGAGCAATGACCTACTTCTGCCTTGTTTCTTCCAACAAGGTTCTTGGTTCCTGGTCGGCACCGCTTCAGGCCATGGTTTCTGTGCGCTCCCTGCTACCTTGAGGACTTGGTCTTACACAAACATTCCTCAGCCACATTCATTTCCCAGTTTCACAACCACAAATTCCACGTAAAGAGGTAGCAAAGCAGCCAGTTTAAAATGGGACTTTGGAGAAAAACGCCCCTCCCCCCCCCCCCCCCCCCCCCCCCTGCCTTTATTATTTTCACATAAATTAAGAGCTGGACCAATGGTACTGAACCACTTGTCTTTCAGTTTTGTTACACTAGCATGCATTTTGGCGGGTTTTTTCATACTAACGCAGTCAGATGTTGGGGCTTTCTTTTACTGCACTAGGTGATCTCAGCCCACCACCTGCACTGTGCTGTGGTAGCATACTGCGTGTATATTCATTTCCATTACATGCAACATGTTATCATCAGCTTATGCTCTACAGTAAAATATACATGCAAACCTCAGCAACCCAGTTTAAATCGTGCTTAGTGAAGTATGACAAGATAAGTGCTGGTTTAAAAGCCATACAAATATTAAAACATGGAATAGTTGAGAGTTACTCCCCTCCTCCCTTATCTAATTATAGTATTAATAAGCAACATGCTGAATTTCGGCTGAGATGTAGTAACCACAAGAGATCAGACTCTCGCACAAATTCTCTCTCGTATCATATTATTTGCAGTATGAGCAGGTTTAAGTTTTAATCACGCAAGCTGTCCACCCGAAGCCAAAAGGGCTGTTCCCGTCTGGGCTCGGGTCTGCTGTATGAACATGAACTCTGTTGCCCTGGTTGTATGCAGCTCCAGATTAGGCCAAGAATCTTCTCTGTTTTGCAGTAATTTTTCCTGTAGTTCCAGTTTAATGTGATTGTCCACTTTTTATCCTTAGTCGTTGCTGTGCATGATTAAGCAGCAATACCATGACACTTAAAAGTCACTTTGTCTTCATGTTTGTTAAACAACCCCACTTTTTGAGCTTAGGAAGGTTCTGACATGCGGCTACAGCCTTGCGAAGAAACCTGTTTATGCAAAGTCACAGCAAGAACTTCTTTAATTTAGGTTAAAGGATCAAGTCCTTAATATTCAAAAATACACACTAAATATACAACACTGGATCACCGAGTATGAAAGTTAATAAAAATAATACAGCCTGGTGTTAACATTAAAAAAAGCTCTAATTTTTTCTTCACAGGTAATTAGCTCACACAATGAAATAATCTCCTCTCTTTTCCTGGAAACACATGCATGAAACGGCTCAGATAACATCATTTACATACGGGCTGCTGCATCCGCATGTTAATGCCTGGCAGTGAAAAGTTCAGACAAGTTTGTAATCCCCGATTTCCTGCGCGTGCTCAGCACCCAGATTCCCAGAAAGCCAGAAGAGAATGGGATACTAAATATTACTAAGATGACAGGTCAGCTGCAGTCTGTGCCGCATCTGGACAGCTTGCCAAGTTACAGTTTCCCAGACCACAGGATCTTTGACTGTTCTGGACATTTTAACATCAGGGCTTTTTTTTTTAAACACATATTGGTATTTGTATTTCACAGTGTCTTTTGTCAGTCACTTATGGTTATGGCGATCATTCTAAGCCTATTGTGCTGCCGCCACTTGCTTTGTCTGCGTTATTATATTGCTTGGTATTGGAACCGATCTGCATTCTTATTTAAAGCACTATCATGTCACCCATCAGCAATCATTTGCTTTCATCCCTTAAAACTCCTACACAATGGCAGCCACGCCATGAGGACAAAAGCACAGGCAGAGAGGAAAAAGGAGGAAAGCTAAAGTGGGAAAGCGGTGGCAGCAGCTGCAGCGAGGCTAACTTTGTTCTTTCGGGGTCCTTCCGGGTGAGTACTTGAACTTGGACTGGTAACGTATGTGCCCTTCGTCTCCTGCTTCCCCTGCTCACACACCTTATCTTCCCAGTGCAGATACTGGAAGGAAGCTTAGATCGGCTGCTTTTGCATCAAGGCCAACAGGTAACAACGCTGCCCTTGCAGCACAAGCCTGTGCCTACTGACTGCTGCAGGAAAAAGGGAGGGCTGCGGGAGGGAAAGCCTCCTGTTGCAGTAATATTGATTGCTAACAGCACTTCTCAAAACACAAATCCAGCTTGCTGGGCATCCTTAAAATCAACAGCTCCTCAACAGTTGCTGGAGGAGGCCATCTGATCAACTGAATAGCAGTCTGGTTTGCTGCATTCAGACAAAGATGCAGTTACAGCATCCGAGGGTTTGGAAGTTGCCTAGAAAGTCTGGAGCGCTTAGGCTTTCAGTGGGATTTGCTCCTGTATATGGTCATCCTCCTAATAGTTTAGAGCCATCAGCTGTAAAGAGATCTTCGGACTTCACAGAATACCTAAGATTAATTACCTAAAAATATTGTAAAAGTTAGGGATTCTGTCCAAAGGTGAAATAACTGAAGTGCTCTGGCCTGGAACTAGACAGGGTGAGATGTATGGTAATTCATGCAGAGCACTTCTCTGGGATAGGCATGGCTCAAAGCAAGGCTTTAGACCCCTATCTTTTACAAACATGACCTAACTGTGCTCCTTGGGGTCCACAAGATTTTAATGAGGCAAAAATGATCAAAATGTCACGACCTCTGTTCTTCATTGTCCTAAATTCTGGGTAACGGAAATGAAGAAGAGCTTAACTAGGTTCTATTTAGCTGATCACACAGAATGGAATAGCTTTAAGATCATGAGAGAAAGGCTTTAAAGTAAAATGCTGCTAGTTCAGAGTAGTCATCCCCCCACTATTCCAAAGAATCAGATTATATAAAGCAAGTATGGTTTTCCCAAAGCTGCCATTCCTTTGAGTATTAACCAATTCCTCTTCACTAACACAATCTCTTAAGTGGCTGAGAGACTGGCTCTTTAATTAGTAACCGTTACCTTGTAAACAGCGATCAGCATCTCACACATTATCCAGGTACTTTGTCTTTATTAAAAATATTTAGTGTTTGTAGGCACAGTATCCTAGAAACAGTAGTTAGAAAATATTACAGGTATGTTGGCATAGGCTAAGAAAACAGCCAGAAATGTTATCCAAAGGTGCTTTAGATCAAACAGTCCCAGGTTTCCAGGCAATCTCCTAGCTCACGAAATGACACCTTCAGCAGCTACTCCTCGCTCACACACAAGTTGGCTTCCGTGCGCTACCAGCATGTGTAAACTCTCCGAGACAGTCTCCAGGCAGCCAGGAATCAAACACAAAACAGCAGCAGTCACGAACATCAGAAAACATTAATCAGAAAGGTCCGTTGCCTTTTTTCTCTCTGTCTAGATATGACCATTTCAGCCTAGAAAAAGAATAAATGCAATAGCCACTAACGGCTGTTTCCAAGACTGGTGGAGGAGCATGAAAATATTAAAAAAAAAATTAAAAATAATTTATCTTTAAAGCTAAAACATCTGGAACAGCCTCCACATTCTTGCTGACTTGGGATTTTACCAAGAAGTTGCACAATACAGAGCAGTCGACTACATGTGTAATCAGTGTCAAGACTCAGCAGAAATTAATATTGTGAAGAGGTGATTTTTGCACGTTGAGAGTTGCTGAATTTTGCAGCTTTTTTTTCCCCAATCACTTTGAAATGTACTCATCAATTAATGACAATTTTCTCAAATTCTTATACATTTGTTTGTACCTACTAATTATTTGATTTCTGGCAATGTGGCTAGTACTTTGAAAAAAACCCATCATTTTTCTTCTAAATAGAATCTATTGCTGAAAATAAGGGAGATTCATATGCAAGTTACTTTGCAGTGTTGGGTGTCTCATATAGACATGCTTTGAGCTTGATCTTTCAAGATGCTAAGCACCTGCAGGTTTTAGCGATGTCAGGCAAGAAACCAGTGGCCTACATTCAGCTCCTTATGTAGGGACACAGAGCTGTTGCATGGAGAAGGCATTTTTTCTCCATACAAGGAATACAGAGTATTTTACACCTTGGGCTGGAGTGGCTTTAATGTTGCAGAAGAGAGTCCTGGACAGTGCCAGTCACCTCACTGCAATTCAGGAAATCTACCAACTGACAACAGATGAGGATCGAGTACTTTGCTGGAAGTTTTCATTGACCAAATCTCTAGGCCATTTTCTATGGATAAAGTTAAACCTGCAGGGTCTGCTTTTTTTTTTCTTTTTTTTTAACAGTACTCATTTCACCTTCAAGAGGAAGAGGGTGTTTCCATTTTTAGACCAAAATTCTTTGAAGTATTCCTGTTCCATAGAACAGGGATCTGGATAGAATTTGACAAAAAATTAATTCCTTATTTTAGGTTTTGTTTCAGCAATAAAGAAGTTAATGAGATCACATCTGGTTTTGTCCTGCAAGACTCTATAGCAGTCCACTGGAAACAGCACCGTTTGCTTATAGCTTTTCCTTTTATTCCAAACAGAACCCAACCCAGCCTAAATAAGGGTTCTTCAGCACATCCATAGCAAGACTGCCACGTGAGCCAATTAGCAGCCACTGTGGTGACGTTACTTACCCATAGCTACAATCAAGAGTTGCTTGCAGTTTCGCAACAACAGCTAGACAATATGTAGACAGACCTTAAAAACATTTTTTGTCATATGACAGAATGAAGAAACATCACAAAAAAATACCAAAAACTTCATTCCACAAGGAACATTTGAATACTGACACATCTGGAACAGCTGGTTAACAAGTTGTGCGTGTCAAGTTCAGAAAGCAGCTGCTTTTAGCCTTCATTTTGGGCCAGACATTTGCTTTCAGCCATCAGTATATTCCATTTTATTTTGTAGCAGCTTCTTCAGTGTTCCCATATGGACAAGCTAAACAGCTCCAAGGATATAACAGCAAGTATATATAATGTTCTTTAGAAGAAATGAAGGCCAGATGTTGCTTTGTTATCTTCATGTGCATCCTTAAAAAAGTTAAATTGTTTCAGATATATTATTAATGCCAGGTATAGGCAATTTGTTCATTGACCATTTAAATGTCAGCTTCCCAAAGGATGGAAAATAACATTTTAACTGAGGATTCAAACTGAAATAAGATTAAACTACCCTAGAATAACTTAAGTATAGCAAAATCCAGGATCACAGGGACAAAAAAGTATTGTGCAGAAAAGACATGATGACCCACTTTGAGATCTGAACGAGTACTATTTATTTTATTAGAAAAGACACCCCCTCCCACCCCCCTTATTGTTATAATATAACAAAAAGTTTAGGGTAAGAGTTATCCAGCACCACCAGTGATTAAAGATCTTCCACTCTGCTGCTTTACTCAACCAGGATACAACTTAAGCCACCAGCCTAAGTACTAGAGAACTTAGTAGATCTATTACTAACAGTGTAATCCATTAACGTTTTTCATCTATGTACTCCTGGTTACTATGTCTACTGGATCCAGTAGGGTGGGTAATAATTCTTTCCCAGACTGTCCAATTAAAGTGATTTAGATAGAAATGAACTGTTTAAATTTTTTCTGATTTCCTGAAAATAGAACCTTACTGGATTCATTTTATGACAGATATATTTATGAGGAAATATTAACTGCAGACTACTTTTTCCCCCCTCAGTAATAATATAAACAAGGTTTGTGTTTCAACTGCCCAGTGAGGTCTTTCTCCTTGAGCCAGTCCACGACACACAAAAACTGCCAAGACACCGACTATAACTTTTTGAGTAATGTCACTTTATTAAGGGACTTAAAAAGAATCACATTCTCTAGTAGTCTTGGAACAATGCAAATGGTGAACAAAAGACAAAAATAGATGTAATTGGTTCTGAAAAGCATGAACATCTGTAGAGAATGTGTTGCATTACTCCTAAGGACTCTTGCTTTTGAAAAAAAGCACATGTTCCATATATACAAGTGTCAGTGCAATAGCCAATAAAGCAATCAGTCAGGAATATAAAAATATCCTAGATACAAACTTAAAATAGATGTTTGAAGGCTGACAATATCAGCATTCTGATATTTCTGTTTCTCAGGAGTGTGATCACTGGGATGAGTTATTCTGATGAGGTAAAAGACAGTAGATGCTCTGTGGTAACACAAAGCCGTACATTTTTTCCATAAGACAAAAAAATAGAGCACCCAATGAAACTGCAAATCTTTGCTGCAAGTGCCCACAGGAAGTTAAATTATAGTCTACGAGCATTAATACATTCCTGCATCATTTACGTTTGCCGTCTTTGCCAACAGTTACACCAGCAAAAACTTGCTAATTCTCCCACCCTCCCCCAGCTTCAGTATAAACTGCACGTACTTTGCAGATACACCAAGCTGACAACTGCTTCAAACACAGACAAGATCTATAAATGTCCAAAACCCACTTAGTCATTCTTTCCTTTATTGGTTGCAATTCTTTTCTTGGCAGGAAGGACAGAAAGAGATTGCAAAGCCTGACAGCTGAACAGCTCTCTCCAGAAGGGTTAGGGAGAGAACGGGGTGTGTCGTATTTGCTTTGCCCCAGGTGTTCCAGCAATGCCGCTGAACTTAAACCTCAGCGGGTTGAGCAATAAGAATCACGTTCCTCTTGTTCGCTCTGTGTTTTGGATGGAAGGATGAGCTAATTTGGGACTGCTGTTCCAAAAAAGGGAGAAAGGCTATTTGGTCAAACCTTCGGCTGGATGCTGTCTGCCTGCATCATGATTCATCTTCTTTCCTTCAGCCGCCTCCTTCACTATGACCCTCCAAGCTCTGCCACTAAATTATGCTTCCTATTTCTTCACTTTTCAAAGGAAATGGCAAAACGACAGGAGACAGCCAGTGTACTCGGTGTCTTTGTGGCAAAGAGCCCCAGGAAGAACTGGCAGCAGAGCTGGGAGTGGCAGAAAAGTACAACGAACACAAACTCCTCCTTAGGGGGGCAACGATAAAGAGTTAATTTCAAACTGTGCGTCAGTCTCAGGCACTCCCCCACGGAAAAGCACAATGAGTTACACAGTCTCTAGTACGGCAATATTAACTTGACCAGGATACAATTCGTATGATAAAAAAAGCGCGACAGGAGCTGGCAGTCGGCGTCTTATGAAACTTGCCTTACCACTTATGGCACACACGTGCACTGAAGCACCCAGCAGCTGCCTGAACCTGTAAAAGACTTCTTAGCTTTACATCCTAGATTCAAAAGCTTTCCCTTAAATCTTTCCATTTTTCATCATTCTTTTCTAAACCTCTTTTGTCTCAGGCAAATTCAGACAGCTGCGTGAGATGGAAAAGTGAAGCTAGTAACATCTGTAGCATGATGACACTTGACAAATTATTTCAGGTTTTCTTTCAGTTTCTGGAAGATGCTTTGCAGATGTCAAAGCCTCAAGGAATCATTGTACTTCTCTCCTTAACCCCACTGAACGTGGCATTCAGCATTTGCAAATGTCGAATGACTACTCACCACACCCCAGCAAGACAGGCTATTACCTCTCAGGTAAACAGGCAGGGCATGGCGGCACAGAATGACTAAGTGATTGTTCCAACATCACGATACAAGTCTGGGAGAGTCGGGAGCTGAACCTGTATTTCTTGCGTCTCAGTCTCGGGTTGTCTTTTTGTTCTATGTTGCAGCCTTATTCTTTCCCGTAGAGGAAGACTGGAATCTCTTAAGAGTTTGTCACTGCTACTCTGGTTGACAGGTGATGTCGCCAATGAGATAAGAATTGTTGCATTCCCCACAGCAAAAGGTGGAACACAGTGTGACATCTGTTTGCTGGAAGAAATACTAACCATACAAGTCCTTAAGAACATCAACATTTATTTAATATGATATAAAAGAAATGGGGTATGAACATCTGTATTCGAACAATAATAAGTGGCTTCTTATACTTACATCGTATGTGCTCATTGTATAATATATACACAATGAACATAATTACATTTGTACACAAACTAAGTACTGGATTGAAAACCTGCTTATTGCTGTACACACCCTAACCCAACGAAGGAAAAGCCCAGTACCTCAAAATACCGACACTCCATTTTATTTAAGAAAAAAGTAACCACTAACATTAATGTGTATGTTGACAGAAGTGTGGCAGTAACTGCTGACATTGCAACCTGACCAAGAAATAATTACAGCAGAAACAGGACATACTTTACTAAGCAATAATAAAAATGGCACATTTTAAATATATCTATATGTATATATATATATAAAAATTTTACAAATAAAATGTTAAAACAATAAATCGTAGTGTTTAAAAAGTGTAAAACAAGGTTTAGTGGTGATATGTAATAACCGGTTATGCATCTAAAAGAAGCAAAAAAGTAAACTCATATGATCCATAATTAAAAGAA
The DNA here is from genome assembly GCF_000687185.1 of Egretta garzetta. Taxonomy (NCBI): domain Eukaryota; kingdom Metazoa; phylum Chordata; class Aves; order Pelecaniformes; family Ardeidae; genus Egretta; species Egretta garzetta. Next base: position 2,149,876 of record NW_009258671.1, on the reverse strand, counting down.
CATTAAACTCTGAGGCATATCAAATAAAGTTCTGACTGTAGGCTGCACATGAAAAAGAGCCTTTATTTTATGTGCACAGAAATCATAGCAGCAAGCTGGTATCAGGAGAACAATCTGAAGGTTGTTGAGTGTACATGTGGGCCATTTAAAGCTCTCTTGGAATAAACATTTTCCAGGAAGTGATAAAATGATGCTCTGTGGCCAAAAGCATCAGAACTATGAATTTCATAGATTTAAAATATACTGTACAATATCTTCTCGTATTTTCATAAGTCAGGTCCATACATCTCAGGCATGAATTGTTTCAACAGAAGCCATTAGTGCTGAAAGACAGACATAGATTAAATTACTCTATTTTAGCAACAACAGAATATTGTATAAAGCAACTCCTGGGATTAAACACAGCAAGGAATTTCTGACCTCATCCTAGCGGTAGTTATCAATGATGTAGAACATAATAAAGTATTTCAGAAATCAGTTGTTTCCAAAAATCAATTTTCCTGATGAATAATACTGCTGTCAAGACACTTTGACAGCAAGAAGCAAAACCAAGCTTTTTTTCAGATTTATAGAATCATAGAATCATAGAATCATAGAATGTTTAGGGTTGGAAGGGACCACTAGTGGTCATCTAGTCCAACCCCCCTGCAGTGAGCAGGGCCACTGCTAACTAGATCAGATTGCTCAGAGCCCCATCCAACCTGGCCTTGAATGTTTCCAGGGATGGGGCCTCCACTACCTCTCTGGGCAACCTGTTCCAGTGTTTTACCACTCTTATTGTAAAAAATTTCTTCCTTACCTCTAGCCTGAACCTACCCTGTTCTAGTTTAAAACCATTTCCCCTTGTCCTAACACAGCTGGCCCTA
>NW_009258671.1:2135783-2148507 GCF_000687185.1 Egretta garzetta | reverse complement strand
TCCAGCCTGTCCAGGTCTCTTTGGATGACATCCCTTCCTTCTGGTGTGTCAACCTCACCACTCAGCTTGGTGTCATCCGCAAACTTCGTATGAAAGCCTGTTTATTCTGAGAGTTTCATCCTGTCGTACATGGCCATCTTCAAATGCTCTTCACATAAAACCGGTAATAAAAGCAAAGACCCTAATTGCTCTTACAAATGACAGGCACGGTTTGAAGAGGGATGCAGTATTATTCAGTTGCTACACCGTAATGGCAGCGTAGCTGTAAGGTGTTCTGAAGTTCAAGTGCTCCACCCAGAGCTTGCTATATTTTGGTAATTGCTGAAAGGACTTTTATAAAGAGCTTTTAACAGTTCGTTAGTAAAAATATTTCTGAGCTTTGGGTCCAGGTGCTGTATAAAATTTCATTATCCCTCCGTTACTCAGTGTAAATGCAATGCTTAAAACGTAACAGTGTTAGTGGTACACATCCAGATTTGTCTCTGCAAAGCAAGAGCCGTGATAAAGAAAGTAGCTTTGTGTTAATGGGTTTTTCCTTAGTCTTACAATACCCTGTGCCACCAATCTCCTATGCCAAACTCCCCTGGCATCGTGCCAAGAGTATCATTTCACTAATTGACTGTAAAAGCCAAATACAGGTATTACCTCATTATTCTCTGAAATCTACCATACATTTTCCAGATGCTGCCTGAGAAATTCGGTTGCGCATGAAACAGGGCTGATCCCACAGCTCTGAAGTTCCCTCCGCCACGTGGGGTTTCTTGCATCTGAGAGACACCGAGCTCTCGCACGTTAAAGGACCTATCTTTCAACAAAGCGCAAAACACCGGAATACTGGAATGGCAGCCCCAGAAGGTAAGGGCCAGTAAATACCGCAGGCAAGCAGACTACGCTTCACACATCTACGTGTACTAGGCCCAGCTCATGGCGTGAATTTGTTTTGGAGCTCCTAGGAAACAACCAACAGGGGCATCAAGCGCAGCAAAGAAATAGGGAATGTATATACACATGGTTGAATGTTTTTTCCAATTCAATTCAAGCACTAAGCAGCCAAAAGGGGTGTATTTAAGTTCTAGAATCCTTGCTTCATTATAGCGAGGCATGTGTAAGCAGAGCATTAGTTTTACAAGTGCCATCCCAGGTGCACCGTGTTGTCATAAGCAATTAAGGCCTACTTGTAGAATCACACTTAACATGGAAATGTTCCAGCTACAGTATTACCTATGACGATACACCACGCTGTGGGATGTCAAGGCTTGGGCATTAAGTTACAAAGCACATCACGATATAAGCGCTTCCCTTTTGCTAATCTCACATTTAGCATAAATACTTAAAAAATAAGATCTGCCGATCTGATCATTGGAGCTGATGACAAGAGCTGAAAGCAACTTAATGCAATTGGTAAAAAAAAATTCTGGTGAAGTTATAGGTTGCTTCCCCCTTCAAGAGAGGCGGGCTGTGGCTACGGACAGAATTCAGCAGCACAGTTTCAGTTTCAGTACTGAAACTGAATTGATGGGGTTAATATTTGTCCTATTTAAAAAGAAGATGCACGATAAATGCATGTGTATTTATACGGGGAAACTGAAAAACATTAATACAAACCCGTATTTCCAGAAAAAATGAACAGTCCCACTCATCTTTTTTAAATTTTCAACACAAGTACTAAAGTCCAAGCTAAATCTAATCATGACAGACCACATCCATCAGGAAGCCAGCAACACAGGTGTCAGTACTGATGCAAAGAGCACATTCTCTCCTTTTGAGAGAGTGGAAAAAGATGAAAATAATTTTTTTTTTTTTTTTTTTTATGAATAGAAATAGTTTCTTGCCCATAGATCATACAAGAAAGGTGTCCAAGTTTAATTTTGCTAAGATGAAAGCTTGGCAAACAGATTGGGACAGTAAACAAACACACACAGACAAAAAAGCATTTCCAGATCTCCTCATGCTAAATGACTGAGAACATCTCGATTTTAAAGTTTTCTTGATTTTAAAGTTTTCTTAAGTTACATTAGCTATGGCATTTACCATTACTATTGAAATAAAGTTCATTCTTTTAGTAGAAAGTTTATTTAAACAGGTACTTCCAGACAAAGAAATGTGGATTGATTTAAATGCTGGTAAAGCACTGAAGCATTCACATTTGTATCCTGATAATTTCTTTAAACACTTGTATAAACAAATATGCTTACTGAGATTTCCATTCATTAAGTAGGTAACACTATGGGTAGCAACATGTAAATCTAGCCTAACTCATGCTTTCTAACTTGATTCCTAAAAGAAATCACCTACTACGACAAGCGGAGAGAAGCTATGTGGGGCTCTTTCTATAGAAAGAAAAAAAAAAAGGTTTGTAATTGTTACATTTCTTCCACCCTCTTTTTTTCCCCTTCCTGTTTGTCATGCCTCTGTTGTCTATGTCTTAAGCCATAAACTCTTTGGGTCACTGGACCATTCACTCCTACGCATCACCAAGAGATCTGGCTCTAGTTGCCTGTTAGCACAACCGAAGCATCCAGATTCATCTGCACCTGAGCACCGATGCTCATACCTTCACTGGGTGTCTGTTTTGCAACAGCTTAGGCCTCTCATGTAATTCGAAGGGCTATTATCTTGCCAGTTGTGGAGAACGTGCTTGATAAGCCAATTAGTCCTTTCTCTTTGTATTTGGATAGAGAATAACATTACTGACAAGCAAATCAATACATGTATTTGTTTTGTTTTCTGCTTAGTTTACATTCAACACTGCAGATAACTTTGTCTTGCCAAGTATTGTCTACAGAGGTTTCTCAGAAAAATAACTAGAATACATATACTTAGAAAAATATTAGGAAAATGGCAGGAGGGGTGGGAAAAAAAGACGTACTTCTCTGTAACTATACACACATGAAATGGGATCCTTCCGTGAGCTGTGTCTGTGTAGATGGAGCTGGTGACAATGACGATTCTGGTGAAGAAGGCAAACTTTTCACTGCGAGTCATACAGCAAGAAAAATAGGAACACAAGTTACAGAGGGCACGATTTCAAGCCACAATAAATATAAGCTTGAAAATCACCATTTCAAGCCATAATAAATATAAGCAGAAACAAATGAAAGTTACATAAGTAAAGACTTAAAATCTGATCAGCACAATGAGTACAAGTTCAAGGGACAGTATAGCTGTTCTCAAGGAAGATCATTACTCAGGCCTATAAATGACTACTAGAACACCTAAGGAACAAACAACAGACACATGAATGCTGATGTGTTATTTATGTTGCAGAGAGAGAGGGGAAAAAAAAAAAGTAAAATTGAATTACTCGGCATACTCCCAGACCCACCTTTATACCCCAGCTCAGATTAACTAAGCGTGTTTTATTCTGCTGAGCACTATAAAATATATTTACAAGTTCTGGTTTTGATTATCAAGTCACAGAAAGGATTGCTGACTGTACTACAAAGGATCAGGTCATCTTTTATATCCTAAATTGAACGATTTGGCTCACTTAACCATTCCCATCACCAAATATCCTAATAACGTCTTAAATTCTATCTTCCTTCCTTCCTCTTCCCCTACACAGTCCCCCCTCCTTTTTTCTCTTTGCAAACAATTTGGCTTTACTCCAGCCTTCTCTTCTTGCAAATTAGTATACCGCCAGTCGTTTCACCAGTCAGCTAGCGTTTTCTGTTTCTTCATCTTCTCTTACTCCTGAAAACATGACCAAACTGGCATCTTTTACTTGCCAGTTCAGAATCTACTTGATATATTGGAAACTCTCAAGGATTCCTCAATCTTGGGCATACCTAAGACCACCCATTAGCAAGGAGGTAAGGGTAAATCATCTACACATATCCAGGACTGGGATGCTGTTCTACAAGATGAATAGGGAAGGATTTGCTCCAAGCAGCAACTATAGTATGACTCAATTTCTGGCAATAGTTCTTCAATTCCCTGAATTAAATGCAAGCATCAGATCTACATTAAAATCTCAGAAAAATGGAATTTCTGTAGTTGTCCACTGGGAAACTATTTTTCTCTACATTATAAAACCATACACCTTACATCTAGACTAGCTCAGCACTTCCAATTCACAAGGGTTTCAGAGCATCAAAAGACAAGATCAAAATGAAATAGTTTTACATACGTACTGTATAAGCTGTGCTTCAGTCAAACTCTTTTCCATACCTGCTGATGTCTGGTTTCCTTTTGAAGACTGTGCTGCTAATTCAAATGAAGAAATAATCCCTCCTTGTTCTTGAACACTACCTACTTCACTTTCTTCTGAGCTGGTTTTGGGTTTGTGGTTTGTAACTGTGGTCACACTCTGCAAGCTGGTTAAAAAAAGCACAGTGTTTAGAACTCACTCTAACTTAATTTCAGGTGCTAACCACTAAGTATACGAGTTACAATTTAATTTTCTTCTGTTAATAGAAAAAGTTGCAACTTGCAAGTTTGCATACTATAAATTAAGCACGTATTTTGAAACGCTGCTACCTTGTAAAGTTAAAAAAAAAGCAGCACTGGAAGCTGAATTCCTTTCCTTTTCATATTCATGCAGTTTCCTTCTGCATGGTATCTGTTTTGCTGAAGAGTGGTCTAAGTTATGACCTAATCTAAGAACTCGTTTAGGATCTGCAGTGCAAATTACAATGAAGTTATGAATCCTTAAAGAGGAATATCCAAGACACAATATTCCTCTAATTACTCCAAAACAGTGAAAAAAAAAGTTAACAGGAGTTATAGAATAAGCTGTTTAGTCTGCTCCTGCATGTGATATTTTCCTAAATATCAGTGGTAAAGAGCTTGCTCTGGAAGCCCTGGCTGAAGCTTTCATAATAAACTGATACAAAGCTTGAACTGACATTACTAAATACATTTTGTATCCCAAAGCAAGGATTATGAACATATTTTGTTTATAACTGAGACAATACTTGAAAATAAACATTGCTCCTCCCAGCAACTCATCACCTCTTACTGAACCCCCAGAGCAGTTAGGTTTCTCGCTAGATTTCTCTATCTGCAAACCACTCAAAACCATAAAAATATACTGTATAAGTATTTACGACAGTATTTCATTAGTTGCTTGGTCCGCTCAGCTAATAACTACAATGTGCAAGTTTAAAATAGCCTCTGAACATCTTGTTTTATTTTTACCTTATATCATCATCATGTGTTTCTCCCAATTTATTTTTCTTTTCCTTTTCTGCTTTCTCTTCATTACTCACTTCTTTTGAGTCAGATACAACATGTGCATCTGATAAAAGATCATCAGTTTTTGTCAGCTATAAAAAAATTGAAATCATGAAACAGAAAGCTGTAACACATACTAAGTGGTAGATAAGAAATACAGTTTCAGGAAACAGTTTTATTAACAGACAAATTTTGCTATCATGTATACTTAGTAACTCAGAATTACATAACTTAAGAAATTGTTATCAATACCATTCAGGTTAATAGAGTTATCCTGAAACTTATACCAGAGCCAAGGGGCAGGGCTTGGCTTAATAACTTCCAGAGCTTATCTGAACTCTTTGGATTGCAGCCTGCCTATTCTTTCATGCTATCCCTCCCTTCACAATGCCAACAGAGATTCCAGCTACTGGAATATATTGCTGAGGAGCCTGAACACTGCTCTTAAGGGTCTGATTAGATACAACCAATTTAAGTGTTTTACATAGTTTTTCTGTAAAAGATTTGCATACTTAACAGAGCAACAGACTTCGTTATTTGGATTTTATACCATTCTCCATCAGACACGCGTTTAAAAAAGCTAAATATAAAATAGGAAAACAAAAGCAAAAATGAGAGAGGAAAAAAATATTAAACTATAAGCAGTATATGATTATGTAGAAATGACTCCAGTAAGCTATTCTTCACAGTCAGTCGCTTTTGCTGCGTGTTCAGGGCACTGTAGCACCAGAAGCACCAAGGTAACTCACTGCCAAGCGGGAATATTTCAAGACAGAAATCAATCCAGTGACCAAATAGCACAAACTACAGTTACTGCCTACTTCCACGTATAAATTGTTGTGCCAGCTTTATTCTGCTTCCTATAGCTTATTTGATGCACTAGAACCAAGTGAACAAAAAATTCAGGTGTATTAAATGATTGTCAAAAACTACACTGGGATATCCTAAGCAGTGAACAGATCAATGATTATTATTTAAAGATAAGTTTCCAGTCAATCAAGATAGTAACAGATAAAGTTAAGTAAAAAGGAATTTAAAAAGACTGTATACAAGAAAATTCAATTTCTCAGCTATAGACAGATCTGATGCAGTTTTGCACTTCTTTATAGAATATTTGTTATATCCAAGAAGATATCTTAATCTTCCAAGGAAAAGGAACTAGCTCAATTTCCCACACTGCCGTCTGTGGCTCAAAATATTTTTCTTCTGCAAGACAGGTTGATGAACAGTTCAATAAAGTATAGTTCAGTACCTCTTTAGTAAAACCTGAATTATGTTCTTGTTCTCCATCATGCTTTAGTTGCGCTATTTCTTCTCCAGGACTTTCATTATTTTGTTTCAAATTATTTTCTTTACTGGTGCTCTCTAATTCCTTCATATTACCAGATACAGTATCATCCTTTTTTCGATTCTGTAGAACAAAATTGATACATAGATGTATTCTTAAAAAAGTTACTATAGTCTCAGTTCTGAGTCTTGCGCTAGCCTCCGACCATGATAGAAAAAAACCCCCCAAACTTAAAAAATATTAAGAATACCACATTGCAATAAGGAAAATGGAAATTCTTAAGGACTTAGAATTTTCTCATCTTTGTACCTTTCAAAACAGTTCAGCTTGTCCAATAATTTTTTCCTCTGGAAGATTATTATACTTTCTGCACCCTTTCCTCCCCTCCCCCAATCTCCAGCATTTCTATAAGTCACCTTTATCTTCTGAAATTCCATTCATATTTAGCTCTGTCACACACAAGCTTAGAAGCATTCTTACTTGCATTCATAAGCACTGATTTTTTTAAAAAAATATCCTTTTCCTGATTAAAAAAAAAAAAAAAGATGGATAAAAATCTCCTCTCCTTACAAAATTCACAGTGCACCTGTATGCACTTTCTCCAATTATCTTGGGTATCTTCCAAGCCTATGCTGGTAACTGATTTAACAGAGGACAACATAGCATCTGATTATGTCAGAGGATATTACTTATTCCTTAAAAAAAAAAAATTCACTGCAGAGAGAATAATTTGATATAAAACTTTTGAGGAAGGATGCTGACTTAAGATTGTGAACTGTGAACATTATGTTGGCAGAGTAGCAAATGGAACTGAAGTGAGGTTCATGTAAGTCTTATCAAACTAAGCTCTAGGGCTGAGAAAAACAGGAGCCATGAAAGTAGTAAATCTTGTGGCTGAGACCCCGTGATTTAGCACATGCACTCTGTTAAGAGGAAATTCCACGTAAGTCAGTTCACAAATCAGGCTCTTTACTTTCCTAGCTGAAGTATGCACCCATATCATACACTTGTCCCAAACAATAACAATTGTGAAGCAACTTCCTTTTGTATTTTAGCAATCATTTCAAAATTACACAGTAGGCTGTTTATAAAATCCTTTTTTTCCTCCAATTCTTAAATAATCAAACCTCAGCTGAAAAGACTTCCAGCAGTTAATGCCATTGCACCATTTTTCTGCATAAATAGGCATAGAAACTATGCTTTTAAAAATAAGAGCTATTACTACAGTGTAATACCTCATCTTGGGGCTTTTTGCCAAATAGCATTCCGGAAGAATTAAAGTTGTGATAGAAAAAGTGATTTTTGTAGCACGGACTACGAGCTAAATATTCAATCCAGACACATTCTCACTTATTCTGTAAGTTTCTTATCTCATCCACGTAGCACTGGCTTCACACAGAAGACTGAAGAACATGCTGACGTGAAAAAAATTCCTTTGAGTTCTGTATAGCAGGTAGTGCTGGCACAGAGGGTTTGGCCACTTCCCCTGCTCTGCTCCCAGTGTGCTGGCTAACCAGGTATGACACATACGCGACTGCAGTTTCCTCACCTTGAGGTATAAAATGATGCCATAGGTAAGTGGTAAAGCTCAAACACCTCTCTAAAAACTACAAAAAGAAACATCTGCAAAGCTTTGCTTTTCACGTCCTCTTCTTGAGAAAGGCAGTGTTAACTACAAAAATATTTGTAGAAGCCCCATTCATACACAGCATTCATGATGTCATCCCAAATACAGATGCTCTAATGCAAAGGCAAAACTTGAATTCGGTGCCTTCTGAGGATCTAACATTGCTGAAGGAAAAGTAACTTTTGTATAGCTCTGACGGCAGTTTAGCATGCTCAGATGGGGGGAAAAAAAAATCCACAACAAACCTAAAACTTATTTGGAAATATGTGAGTTCCTAACAGTGCAAATGCATTTAATCCAGTTTTTGGAAAATCAAATGTTAAAATGCATACAAAATGTAACAGAAGGCATTTCCATGTCAGTGTAAAAAAAAAAAAAAAATCAAAACCAATGTGGTCTAAAGAAAAATTACGCCAGAAGTTAAAAAAAAAAAAAAAAAAAAAAAAAGATAGATAACTCCATTAGGTTATTGAAATTAAAAAAAAAAAAAAAAAAAAAAAAAGAGATAGATAACTCCATTAGGCTATTGAAAAAGAAAACTAATTCTTAAGGTAGTAGGCTGTCTAACATCCACCACCCTGAATCTAGTTGATATTTTTGTCCTGAAGTGGTGTGGATTTTTTTGTTTAGCAGTGGGTTTGTCTTTTTTTTTTTTTTTTAATGTATATTCAGGACAGTATTTCCTGGTTAATGACAAGCAGTTGTATCTTCCTCCTCTCTCCCCACCCTTAACCGTTTAATAAACTCAGTTCTTTGCTTTCGCTGTTTAAGAATGAGTGAAAATGAAAGTGAGAGTTCTATATTTATGGGCTCAAAAATCACAGCAAAAGAGCATCAGTTATGAGCTATGATCATAAATACACATTCCTACCTAAAAATGTTACAGATGTTCGAATGTACTACATGGCACAAAAATCTTCATAATTTATACATTAACTGCATCATGATTCTCCCTGACACTGCTTTTTGTCACAAACCTTGCAATTTTAAGTTGTTTGCTGAATTTGACAAAACAAAACCTGTTAACAAACATCACAATGCATAATCAAACGTATGTAGATTTAAAATATTTGTTTTCCAAAAAGACAAAGAAGTGTCTTCTATTATCAGTAGGTATAAGCATGAAGATTGTCTTCTCCCTCTCTCTTGTATATGGCAGAGAATGGCGACTGTTACTCTATGCAAGCAGTCTCAAAGAAACACCTATAGTATCATGGGATTTTGGAAAAAGAATGATTTTGTAACTTTTTTTTTTAATTGGACTTGTTAAAGTTTTTTAATAATGTGGGACCCACCTGTACCAATTTGAATGGATTATCTCTGACAAACGACAGACTCTGTGAAGGAGACTGGTCTGAAATGCCAATAATATTGAGTCCTTTTCTCTTCTCTCTCAGGCAAGCTTGTTGGTGTCTCTTTATTCTTTCCATCTGTTCCTCCACAGTCATTCGAGGCCGTGTGCTTTCTGCGAGACACAGCTGCTCTACTGCACTTCTTGGCCTTTCCTTAAATGGAAGAATAGATATAGATACACATATATTTATATTTTTAAAAAGCAAGATTCTAAACTGTTCCGCTTATCAGAAAAGATCACCTAATAATTTACTAAAAAGCAGAAAAATAGTGGGCAAGTAAAGATCTCCTATGTATGTGAAGTAAGTACAAGAACCAATCCATAATAACCGAACACCGAAATTCAAATTAAAAGGAAAGAATAATTTGCTTTTTTGAACAGCGACATTACCACCATCAATGATAAAACGTTGAGAGAATACGTAGATGCTCCCTTAAAGCCATCCTATGGAGTTGAAACAATTTATCAGATGTTAAACAACAGGCAAACTGAAGTTACTTGACTGAGACAGAAACATAATCAAAATTTAATGATCCAGGACACCTATCCCCATTGGTCTAACAGTGATTTCTGCCTTTTTATTTCAAGAAAAACTACAGCTGGCCATCATTAACGGCAAGTGCAGGCTGAAACAAAGTGAATTTATCACCACCTTAAAATCTGTAATTCTAAGGATTATATTATTCCCAGAATAGCAACGATCACTTTACCTACTCTCTGTTCTTGAAATTCACTGATTTTCAGACAGATCTGTACTTTGTATGACAGAAAAAAAAATTTAGTTCAGGCTAATCAGCTGCATTCAGTACATTCATAGTAACTGATTTCACTTCTGAGGAATGATAATCTTTCTCCAGTCAGCATCCTGTGAGTTTCTCTCTCCTCTCCCATTCTTCCTACAACTTCTCCTCTTCTATTCATGCTGTAACTGTGGCAAAAGTTTTCGTGCCTTTTGCATGAACCACATGTAAACATCTGTCTCTAACCCAGAGACTACAGGACTCTAATCTGAAATTCCAGGCTTATTATCCACCTATTGCTTAGTGTATCCTTATTTTATGGCTGCTGTAGGTCTTTCCCAAATCATTTTAGTAATGAAATAAATAAACCCCAGTATTTGTTACACAAGGGCTGTTAAATTGCCTCAGAAGCCAAATACAACTCCTGCAAAGTTTTAACTTGATTCACGTCCTTTCAACTCAAGCCTGAACTTCAGCAGCTTAATAGATTTATCATTACCATTTAGTTCTTGCCCAGTTTGAGTGTCTCTATGCTGTTTAACATACAAGACCTTTATAATTTTGCCATTCTTTTCACAGGTGTCTCCATTAACTTAGTATATTTTTATAATAGTGATTTTTTTTTTGTAAAAAATTAAAAAGATAACTACAACTTTTGAAGTAACTACAGAAATTGAACTTAGAAATGAACACATCACTATCCATCGATGCTCAAAGGTTATTTTCAAGTACCGTTCTTAGATCTATCTTCTTATTCTTCCTCAAAGTGACATAGGATGCTATTGTTGAAGACTCTGGCGTTGGTGATTTGGTTCTGGGTGGTACAACTCCCACAGGAAAATGTGAGCCTGCAAAACAGTAAAGCAATATACTAAGCGCTAAGCAAAAAGTTGCCAAAACAGTTCATTGTTTTCTAGAAAATACGTGTTGTCAGCCTTGGAAACTGTTCTTCAAAAGACAGCAAAGATCTTAATGCCTAACTATCACATCTGTTAAGGTATGCAGGCGGATGGCAGTCCCCAGGGGAAACTACTGCACATGGCAGGAGAAGTTGCTGGACATAAAAATATAAACATAAAAATTTTGTCTGTGAGAACAGATACAAGTGAGGTAACACTGTGTGGAATGGCTAGACTTCACAGATGGTTAAGGGGGAATTATGTGAAGGATGGCCAAACTTCACGGACAATCAGACGTCAGCACTGGGAACTTTTTGTGGAATAGAATTTGCCAGGCCAGCAGAGTGCCCACCTAGGTAACCCTATTGGTGCTACCACTGAAGGCCAAGCTTACCTAGATAAGGGTGTCGAGGATACAAAATTTACCAAAGTGAGACCAATGAACAAGAAGTAATTATGGGTGGGTTGTTTATTTGGGAGGAAAACACGGCTGCGAAAGGGCAAGGAGGATGGGAAAGAACAGGCACAGAATAACAGCGAGGAGGGGGAATAAAAGGGGCCAGCTTTGCAAAAGCAAGCCGTTTGTCAGTTCGCTTGTCTGACCAAGTATTTTCCATGTGAGTATGCTTTCCCTTCTGAGTATGAGAGCGTGAGAGGTGCTAGTGATCTTCAAGCCAGGCTAGCTTGCCAGTAGGAGACTGCTACAGAGAGAGCATACCTAGGTCAACAACATCCGCCATGAATTTTTCTACTTAGAGAAGCCTTGCCAAAATGTAATTAAGCTGGTAGAAAACTGAAGCAAGCTAAAACTTAACAAAATATACAGATATAATTAAACAACACATGCTTCATTTTTGCTTCTTGATGCATGCATCATCAATTTCTGACTAAAAATGGGTATGTCTTCTTTGACAGCCAAATTATTTCTCCTCGTTTTTCCTGAAGTTGCACAGATTTCAGAGGACACATTGGTGAAGGCTCAACTCTTTCTCCAAATTGTTTGATAGGCTGACAAAATAGTCTGGAAGTATTTGAATGCCAAAATCCATCATTCAAAACAAAAGCTATAAAGCAACAGTTTGGGTCTCCTTTAGATGAAAAAAGGGTAAAGCACAGCAGAAGTCCATTTTCCTTTTGTGGCACCTTTATGTACTACTCAGGTCATAAATATTCCTCTGCTTGTGGACAACTGTAAGGGTTACTTTACATAGTCCCATTAAAATGTTTCTCTTTGATGACATTTGAAAAGAGGGGGAAACGGCTGACAGAAGAAACATGAGAAGCATCAAGTACGGTAACGTGCACAATGAACTGGAAAAACATTTTTTAAACTTCCTCTGAAATTTACTAATCTTTAGAACCACCTTCAATAGGAAACCATGTCATTTAAATATGACTTCTTAAACCAGCATGTGCTGGTTTTGGCTGGGGTAGAGTTAATTTTCTTCACAGTAGCTAGTATGGGGCTATGGTTTGGATTTGTGCTGCAAACACTGTAGATAACACAGGGACATTTTCATTATTGCTGAGCAGAGCTTACACAGAGTCAAGGCCTCTTCTGCCTCTCTCACCCCACCCCACCAGCGAGCGGGCTAGGGGTGCACAAGAAGTTGAGCGTGGACACGGCCGGGCCCGCTGACC